>NC_135785.1:70590000-70890000 GCF_051106095.1 Pogona vitticeps
CTTTTCTTAGCTGGACTTAGGTTTGGAAAAAGCACTGCAAGGACCCCTTGTTTCTGTTTCATAAGAAGCAGCCATAGTTATATCCAATGGAATGGAGTTGTAGGATGGTGGGAATGGGACAAGTCAGAGGTTGGAAAAGTCTCCAGAATTCCCATGCTTGTTGGAGAATTCTGGGAATTCTAATGAAACAAAATGTTGTTGTTGTTTAGTCATTTAGTTGTGTTCGACTTTTCATGACCTCATGGACCAGAGCATTCCAGGCCCTCCTGTCTTCCACTGCCTCCCGGAGTTGGGTCAAATTCATGTTGGTTGCATCAATGACACTGCCCAACCATCTCGTCCTCTGTCATCCCCATCTCCTCTTGTCTACACACTTTCCCAACATCAGGGTCTTTTCCAAGGAGTCTTCTCTTCTCATGAGATGGCCAAAGTATTGGAGCTTCAGCTTCAGGATCTGTCTTTCCAGTGAGCAACAAACAAAATAGACACAACTTAAAAATAGATTCATAAATATATTGTGAGTAATACATTTCCATGTCATCCCTGCACTGTCATATTTGACCCAGCTTTGGCATCACAGGATAGACTGGTACTGTCAAATGAAATGCCACATGTTCTTTCCAAAACAAGGCAGATGGAGAACACACATCTTGTTTTAAAGCAGAATCATGACCCAGAAATCTTTTGGAAGTATGATTCTGCTTGAAAGTGTGTAACATTGTTCGGAATGGAAAATGTAATCTTTTTGTGCTGCAACCATTCTGTAAAATTTTGGTTAAAGTCAGTTTTCAACATTTGTTGCAGAAGAAAGGGATGTAAAGTGGAATTTGAAAGTTAATATTAATCATGCATGCTCTGCAGACTTTACAAAGTTTTTAATAATTGCAAATTAAAAACTTCAAGTTATTAAAAAATGACTTTTCTGAACTTTTTGTCTCTCAGGTACCACACCTCTTTAATTCAAACATATCAAACATTTGCATTTGAAACTCTGAATGCTGTTTGTAATTTTTATTTAATTTTTATTTATCAGCTTGGGATAAATAAAAATGAAACATTGCTCTATATACAACGAGGAGTGCCAAAGCTGCAGGCAAAAACAGACAGAAATAAATATCAAACAAAACAAAAACAGAGGTGATGTAACAATTTCCATAGTAACTAATTGTTTCACTGTGAGCTTTCCTGGATCATAGTCCATTTCTTCAGATACAAGTTAATTGCGATTTACAAAGGTTCACATGGAAATAAGTTTGTTACTCTTAAATGTGTTGCAACCTTTTGTTTTGCTTTTGTCTTTTGCTGATGTAGCCTGAGATGGCTATCTCTCTGAAATATTCCTAGGGACTCATCAGAGTAAGTCAGATTGGTTGCAGTTGTTGTTGCTGTTGGAGGAGGAGAGATCTTTAAGGAGTGGTTTTACCAGTGCCATCCCACCCCGTTGAGTTTCCATGGCCAAACAGTGATTTGAACCCAGGTCTCCTGAGTCCTAGTACATCACTCTATCCTCTACAGCACACAGGGTACATTAGAGTGGGGAAATTTACAGCATTCCAAATATTCATGGACTCTCTTCACAGCACATGCAATGGTGATGGATGATGAGAGGTGTAACTTAGTAACATTAGCAAGGTGACTCATCCTGTCCCCCTGCCACAGAAGGATTACAAATAGAGATCGACATGATTCAGAAACATTGTGATTCATACTGATTTATGATTCATCAAAGTTTCAGACATCTAAGCTATACACCTACAAATGTGGGTTCCCCCAGGAAAGTGCCCTTTAGCAGCTGGCTTGGGGAAACCTGGACTTCACCCAACTTGGAGAAATTGTAGAGGAGAGTTAGCAGAAGCTTCCTCGTAATTTTGGTGTCTCTAGGTGCCTTGGGGAGTGTTTTATAGTCAGACAAATCAATGGATCAAAAATTGCTAAAAATTCATTGATTTGTGATTCGTCAGGGGCATTGATTCATACGAGTACAAATTGACAAATTAGCAATTTTTGAATGAATTAGGTTATTCATTTTTTAATTCATGCCCATCTTTAATTGCAAGTTTCATATAGCCCCTCAGGTGAAAATTCCCTGTTTATAGAAAATAAAGACATTGGGGAAAATACCCTGATATGCATACTTCTGACAAGAGAACATGATTAAGAGAAACATAAGTATTCATTCATGGAGTTCATGCATGTTTTGAAGCAGCTCCATGGGGAGATTATACCACTGGATTCTTTTGAATGTGCAAAAGACTCAGTATATGACAACAAAAAAGACATCCTTGGACCAAGGTGAGATGTTAATGAATTTGGGTATTTATTTATTTATATATTCATTCATTCATTCATTCATTCATTCCATTTTTATGCTGTTCATCTGGCAGCTAGCTTGAAAAAAGCATATCTGTGTTTCTTTCTGCATACAAATGAATCCAAATGAATCCAAATTTAGAATAATTCTGTTTTTTTCCCTACATTCTGAACTACACAGGAAGACAGCAGCAACTGGTGGAATAATATAGATATGTATGTACTTTAATGCATGAGTCACATGACATGTTCTGTCCAGAGAGCAGGAAAACACTTCTGTTTTGGACTCCCAACTCCTAGAAATATGCAGCTCCATTTCCCAAATAATCTGAGAGGTGTGGCAGAGTATTGCTGTAGTGATTCATATCACATGCTCTTTTTGTTACTGTCCACATCCTCTGGGATAGCTTCAATTGAACTGGGTTGATTCAATGTAGGGGACTCTACCACTTTTTAAATGGCCTTAAATGGACCTGAGTCCGCACTTTGATCCACTCGTGGGTCTGTTCCGGCTTCACCTGCTTTTTGTCCTTTTCTGTAACCATCTTGTCTGGACTTAATTCCCCCCCCCCTTTTTTTTCTCTTCTCAGTGGCATAGCACTGTATCAATGATTCAGACAGAAAGACTCCAGCATCTGTGTGAGGCAATGCTAAAATCAAACAGTTTATTTTAAAAAAAGAAAAGAAAAGAAACAGAAAACAATTTGGACAGCAGGCATGATTTCTGATCTCCCAATGAAACAGCACCCTGCACCACCTCAAGCACAAGGAACATCCCCACACACAGAATACAATGTCATGGATGTTCACACAACCGAAAATGCTGTATGATGTAATTTAAAATAAACAACCTCCCAATCGGTGTTTTAAAAGAAATGATTCCTCAAAGAAAAGAGCTGGTTTCCCCTGTGCTTATAATAATGCCATGCAATTCGGAAACTTTGAATTGATTTGCATTGTGCTAAACCCAGAGTAATTGGAGGAGTATATTGCAATGTAGAGGCACCTTCAGTCAGAAAGAGAGCAAGTGCTTTTCCTCTCCCAGCTCTCACTTTGGACCCACCAAAAACCAAACTGGACAATGTAAGTAAGTATTTGTAACATATCAGAATGCATATATGCTGAGCATGGATCATGAGAGTTGCAGTTCAACACATCCATAAGCAGGAAGCTGCAAGAGGCTGAATTGTGCTATTAATAGCATAGTCCAAGCACAATGGCTAGTTCCTGCTAGTGTACACTCACTGAATCAATTGCTGAATGATGAGTTTGTCGTCATTTAGTTGTTTAGTCGTGACCCCATGGATCAGAGCACGCCAGGTCCTCCTATATTCCACTGCCTCCCGGAGTTGTGTCAAATTCATGTTGGTTGCATCGATGACACTGTCCAACCATCTCATCCTCTGTCGTCCCATTCTCCTCTTCCCTTCACACTTTCCCAACATCAAGGTCTTTTCCAAGGAGTCTTCTCTTCTCATGAGATGGCCAAAGTACTGGAGCCTCAGCTTCAGGATCTGTCCTTCCAGTGAGCACTCAGGGTTGATTTCCTTTAGAATGGATAGGTTTGTTCTCCTTGCAGTCCAGGGGACTCTCAAGAGCCTCCTCCAACACCACAATTCAAAAGCATCAACTCTTCGGTGGTCAGCTTTCTTTATGGTCCAGCTCTCACTTCCATACATCACTACAGGAAAAACCATAGCTTTGACTATGCGGACTTTCGTTGGCAAGCTGATGTCTCTGCATTTTAGGATGCTGTCAAGGTTTGTCATCGCTTTCCTCCCAAGAAGCAAGTGTCTTTTAATTTTGTGGCTGCAGTCTACATCTGCAGTGATCATGGAGCCCAAGAAAGTAAAATCTGTCACTGCCTCCATATCTTCCCCTTCTATTTCCCAGGAGGTTATGGGACCAGTGGCCATGATCTTAGTTTTTTTGATGTTGAGCTTCAGACCGTTTTTTTTTGCACTCTCCTCTTTCACCCTCATTACAAGGTTCCTTAATTCCCCCTCACTTTCTGTCATCAGAGTGGTATCATCTGCATATCGGAGGTTGTTGATATTTCTTCCAGCAATCTTGATTCCGGCTTGGGATTCTTCCAGTCCAGCCTTTCGCATGATGTATTCTGCATATAAGTTGAATAGGCAGGGGGACAATATACAGCCTTGTTGTACTCCTTTCCCGATTTTGAACCAATCAGTGTTTGCATATCCAGTTCTAAGTGTTGCTTCCTGTCCCACATATAGGTTTCTCAGGAGACAGATAAGGTGGTTGGGCACTCCCATTTCTTTAAGGACTTGCCATAGTTTGTTGTGGTCCACACAGTCAAAGGCTTTTGCATAGTCAATGAAGCAGGAGTAGATATTTTCTGGAACTCTCTGGCTTCCTCTATAATCCAGCGCATGTTAGCAATTTGGTCTCTAGTTCCTCTGCCCCTTTGGAATCCAGCTTTTACTTCTGGGAGTTCTCGGTCCACATCCTGCTGAAGCCTACCTTGTAGGATTTTGAGCATAACCTTGCTAGCGTGTGAAATTAGTCCAATAGTACGGTAGTTGGAACATTCTTTGGCACTGCCCTTCTTTGGGATTGGGATGTAGACTGATCTTTTCCAGTCCTCTGGCCACTGTTGAGTTTTCCAAACTTGCTGGCATATTGAATGTAGCACCTTAACAGCATCATCTTTTAAGATTTTAAATAGTTCAACTGGAATGCCATCACCTCCACTGGCCTTGTTGTTAGACAAGCTTTCTAAGGCCCACTTGACTTCACTCTCCAGGATGTCTGGCTCAAGGTCTGCAAACACATTATTTGGGTTGTCTAGGATATCCAAATCTTTCTGGTATAATTCCTCTGTGTATTCTTGCCACCTCTTCTTGATGTCTTCTGCTTCTGTGAGGTCTCTCCCATTTTTGTCCTTTATCATGTTCATCTTTGCACAAAATGTTCCTCCAATATCTCCAATTTTCCTGAACAGATCTCTGGTTTTTCCTTTTCTATTATTTTCCTCTATTTCTTTACATTGTTCATTTAAGAAGGCCCTCTTGTCTCTCCTTGCTATTCTTTGGAAGTCTGCATTCAATTTTCTGTAACTTTCCCTATCTCCTTTGCATTTTGTTTCCCTCCTCTTCTCTGCTATTTCTAAGGCCTTGTTGGACAGCCACTTTGCTTTCTTGCATTTCCTTTTCTTTGGGATGGTTTCTGTTGCTGCCTCCTGGACAATGTTACGAGCCTCTATCCAAAGTTCTTCAGGCACTCTGTCCACCAAATCTAGTTCCTTAAATCTGTTCTTCACTTCCACTGTGTATTCATAAGGGATTTGGTTTAGATTATACCTGACTAGCCCAGTGGTTTTTCCTACTCTCTTCAGTTTAAGCTTCAGCTTCGCTATAAGAAGCTGATGATCAGAGCCACAATCAGCTCAGGGCCTTGCTTTTGCTGACTGTATTGAACTTCTCCATCTTTGGCTGCAGAGAATATAATCAATCTGATTTCGGTATTGCCCATCTGGTGATTTCCATGTGTAGAGTCGCCTCTTGTGTTGTTGGAAGAGAGTGTTTGTGATGACCAGCTTGTTCTGTTCACAAAATGAATGATGAGTTAAGACAACACTTATGCAAATCTCATTGATTCAATAGATCTGCTCTATTTGGGACTATCAAATGGATTTGGGGCAGGATTTGAATATATGACTTGTGCTATAATTAACAGAGCACACTACCTTTCACACTGCCTGTGAGGTTGACTCATAGCCAATGAAACATTATTTTATGAGGACTCATGCTAGATCACTAGAAATAAATTGGAAGCAAGTTAATTTTATGGCCCAGACTATATGCATGCAAAGAAATTCAGAGAAAAAGACAAAACCTGCCATCTGTGCTTGAATACCTTGGCACAGAGGATTCATTAAGAGGCAGTTAAGGGACTTCCCAGTTGTTACTAGATGCTTGTGTGCAGACATATGTTGCTTTTCACTCTTAACTTTCGGATTTCCTGGGGTTTATTGTTTTCTATACATCACAGCAAAATATGTTTGCCCAATAGAGAAGGCTCACATTCTTTTTCATCATCTTCTGACATTACAGATATTGATGGGACCAACACATTGTGTTAAAGTGATACCATTGCCTGGTTTTTATTGGCACTGGCTGCCATGTAGAAGAATTACAGTAGAATCTCAGGGACTTCCAGCTCAGAAATGGAGGTTGCCCATAAATCACAAATTATAGCACCAGAGACCTTCTGAAGCCCTCCTAATGCCTGCTTCCTGAAACATCAAGCTGCTTTGTGCTTCTTCTAGACCAGTGGGTGGGAAATGTGTGACCCTGCAGCCACCATCATTCCTCAGCAATGACTATGCTAGCTAGCAGTAATGGGTGGCTTAGTTCCAAAACATATGGAGAGCTACATATTGTGCATCCTGCCCTAGGGCCAAGTTCTTCAGCCCTTTGTTTCCCAGTTTAATATGCCCCAGGTTTCTGCTCTGAGACAACTTCCACACCTTTCCTGGAAGACAGAACTGTGTGCCATACAACCTGTTCTGCACCTCCTGATCTAGACTGCTGCCCTTGGGTGTGGTAAATGTCCCACTTCCACTGCTGGTGCAAAAGTAAGATTCTATGCAACCCCATCGCATCCCAGCTGTTCCATAAGTAATGGGCATATACAGTGGTCACAGAATGTTCGGTGGATGGCAGTGTAATGGACTATCCTGGAAGAAGGCAGAATTCGAGTTAACTAGATGTGCTTAAGAACACTCTGTACTGCAACCTTCTGATATAGATTTCTCTCAAAACGTACCAGAATAATAACATTAGCAGGTAAATTAGATAATAGTCCTCTACTCAGCATTTTCATACTACTTTATCAGACTTTAGGTAGGAGCTGCATTGTTTCTAATCATCATCATCATCCATTTAGAACTGCAGAGCTAGAGGTGACCCTATGGATCATCGAGTCCATCCCTTGTCAAGACGGCACAGTTGTGAACTGAACTCCCAACCTCTGGCTCTGAGCTATCCAGCAGTTCATTTGTACAGAGCTTGGAAAACTTTAGGAATAATAACTATGATATCATCATCATAACATGAAATTGTTAAGTTTAGCTAACATAACTAAGGGTGCAACTACATTGCAAGATACTCCTCCAATTATTTTAGGTTTAGGACAATGCAAATCAATTCAAAATTTCCTGACTATACAACATTATTTAAAGTGTAGGGGAAGCTCATACTTTTCTTTAAAGAGTTGGGGGCTTTTGAACATCCATTGGGAGGTTTTTTATTTTAAATCACTCTACATCATGCTGAGTTTTTAAAATGTGCTTTTAGTTCTGCAAATGGCCATGTTGTTCTTGTGTGTGTGTGTGTGTGTGTGTGTGTCTGTGTCTGTGTCTGTGTCTGTGTCTGTGTCTGTGTCTGTGTCTGTGTTCCCTGTGCTAACATCTTGCTGATGTGTTCGAGGTGGTGCAAAGTTTTGTACAATTGGCAGATCAGCAATTGTATCATACAGGCACTGAAGTCTTTCTGTTGGCACCATTGATGCAGTGCTATTCCACTTAAAAGAAAAGAGAGAGAGAAATTAAGTGCAGGCAAGATGGTTATGAGCAAGAACAGAATGCAGGTGGAGTTAGGACAGACCCATAGGCTGATCAAAGTCTCATCTTAGGTCTATTTAAGGTCATTTAAAGAGCAGTATAATCCTCTGTACCAAATCAAACTAGTTCAGTTGAGCCTGCCCCTTGAGGACAGAGACAGCAACACAAAGATAACATGACATGAACTGATACATTAATACTTGGGCACAACTCTCTGATTATTTGGACAATGTAATTCCATCCTAAATAGAGATGGGCACACATTTCTAATCCTAAGAGACGTACTGTAGCCTCCATGACTTTGTTTAAACTTTTACAAAGTTATTTGTATTAGTGACTGCTGACAGTCAGCAGCAATGCCTTCTTTAGATTAATTATGTGATTAATTACTTTCTTCTGTTTGTCTACAAGCTGCTGATGGTTCATAAACTAAATTCATCTTGGAAGACCTCTTGGGCTTCCATTCAAATATACTTTTCATTTTGAAATTACATATGGGACAGTGCTCAACTCACTGAAAGTTTTTCCACTTATAGTCCATCTCCCAATTCACATGATGTCACTCAGGATATGACACAGCTTACCTCAGTTTCGCTTGCTCTACAAGCAGCAATGATTTTTTAAAAGAAAGGACAGGGTTTAAGTAAAAGCATTGAAGCAGTGTATTTTGCTGAATTTGTATCAGTTCTTGAAGCCAGTTATGAGTTTGACAGCCATAATCTGCAACAGAAAATAATTTTAAGATGATTTTTCCTTGGTCCCTTTTGTGCAAGCTTGGCAATGCTGTTTTGGACTATAGCTCCTATAAGCAACTTGCCAGCATAGACATTTTCCACACTTCTGATTTTTTTTTGTTCTCATCCATTGTTTTGCTATTTGTCAGCAGGACAAACAGGAACAAAAGGCATGTCCGTACAGTACAGAAAACAGACAAAAGAATTTCTGTTTTCTTCATCTGCTTTTCCTTTTTTTGGAGGCCTTACATTTTCAGGAGCTGAATGGCCTGAACAGAGAGAATCAGTGGAATATCAAGATGAAAAGTTCCTCCAGATCTTTGAAAAAACAAAACTTCCAGCTATTGCAATAACTTTGATGCTGGGAAATAAACATTGTGGGAAATAGCTTGAAGTGCATACAGAGTAACCCAGAAGGTGTGATTTGGATGACTCATAAAATCTATTGAGCAAACCACAATGTTTTCTTCTTTGAAAAAAACTGTTGTGTCAATTGCGAAAGTTATGCTATTTGCATAGATGTGCAATAGGATTTCATCCATTGGTTCTAATGAATTCATTCCAAGCTCTGTCTGTGATGCTAGTTGTTCAGGAACTGGAGCCCTATTTGGCCTTTACTTACATGATTCTTGATGGTACACCTACAAAATACCCCCTTCCCCGTCCCTTCTCTTTAGATATGTCACTACCCACGTGGACAAAGCAGCAATGGAGGTAGAGGAACACAGTTCTCCCCTTTAAGTGTATTGCTGGCATGTAAAAATAGAATAGGACTCCATGCTTAACCAACACAAGCTCTATTCAGACTTTCTCTTCAATGTCACTAAGGTTGCAGAAGGAGAGTAGAAACACAACAGAACTGGCACAAGATGCTTTGCTGCAGGTGGCAAAGCAGCAAATGGCAACCTCCCCAACTCACTAAAATCAAGGTGCTTAGTAATCAAAATCAGTCAGGTTATTTTTGACAGATGAAGAGGAAAATCCCATTAGTAATTCTCACCATCCCCAGCAGTGAATATAATAATAGCAAAGTAAATATAAATACCAAAGCTGGTTGGATAGCTCAGTGGTTTAAGCATCTGACTGCGGAGCAGAAGGTTGGAAGTTCAATTCCCCATTGTGCTTCCTGAAAGCAAAGCCAGCCTGTGTGGCCTTGGGCAAGCTGCACAGTCCCAGGGTGCCCCCAGAAGAAGGGAATGGTAAACTACCTTTGGGTATTCTCTACCTGGAACACCCTGAAAGGGTTGCCATAAGTCAGAGTTGACCTGACAGCACATTTTTATTACTATAAGTACTAATCTAGTACCAAAACTTGCTGCCTCAGATAATTGCCTCATTTTGCCAAATAACAAGTCTGAATCTGAGCAATACTTACAAGATCTGTCTTAATTAGTTAGTTCCCCCACTGACTAGAGTTTTTTAAAATTAACTTTTTTGAACCAGCGTAAAGACATTCAGTGAGGGTGTTATATGTGCACATACAGGCGTTCCCCATATCCAGTAACCCTGTGCATGCCAAGAAACACTGATTTAGCAAGATAGATCTTAGAACTATTGTTTTCAAATATGTCAACAAATGACACAATGCAAAAGTTTTAAAGCATCCCTGAAAGTTAAATTTCTCTGACTGTGGGGAGGATGGTGAAAATGAAAACTGAAAATGAAAATTCAGAATTTTGTTCATTCTATGTGATGACTAGTTTGGTCATGTGAAAGGAAACGAAATTCCTCATCAATCAAGGAGCAGGAAGCCCAAATATTTACTTTAGCAAATCAACCTGTTTTCTGGACACAACTACCTTCTCCAGTGTCAAAGGCTAATGTTGTTGAGGACAATTTCTAGTCCAACTACATCCTCAAAATAAGCTTCTTGTTTTGACTGAATTTCATTTAATTTGAGAAGCAGTTATTTTAACCATTTTCCTCATGTGACCCTACTTTTGGGCAGAGAGATAGTCATATTAAAGCTAATTACTCTGTGATATATTATGAAGTCTGGGTGTGTAAAAGTTTCACACTAGAAGTGTCTTATTTTGCTAACTGCTTGGCCATTAAATCTGAACAGAAAGGAATTGTTCCCATGACTCATATTTTTCATCATTTGGTCATTAAATTGTGATGGATATAAACCTATAAAGTACCTAAACTGAACCTTTTAACAATCCATGAGCAATACTATCATTTTTTTAATAGAACTCGCTGACCGTGCCTTTCTCAGATGTCATTTATCACTTTCAGTGGGCAATAATCAATAACTTGGCTTTGAAATAAATAATATAGCAGTTGCAATATATTATCTTTCAGCCTTGCCTTATACTAACCATTAAATGGGGTCTGGAAAGATGAGAAGTTAAAGTAAATATTAAAAAAATGGACTGACACTGGAACAAACAGCTAAACAAATGGGTAGACAATCTAAGCTTAATCACTATTTCTCTGGTTATTTATACCAGTGTTCCACTAGAAAGACAAAGCTAGGTCCAGCCTAGAAGGTACTTACTATTTACATGACCAACATGAATGCTTTTGGATTGATGTCCTTCTGTGGATTTCCCCATTGTACCTGACTAGCTTCTGTGGGAGCAGAAAGTTGGACTGGATGGACCTTCAGTCTATGTGCTAATTGGCAATTTTGGACCAGCCAGAAGCCAAAGAAGCTTCCATTTTTTTTTACTCCTGTTGAAGAAAGGTACCTTAAAAGTTTTATTGTACAGATCAGTGGTTCCCAACCATGGGTCCCTATGGTGTTCTTGAATTACAACTCCCAGAAATCCTGGCCACCACAGCGAGTGGTGAAGGTTTCTGGGCATTTTAGTCAAAGAAATCCTGCGGACCCATGGTTGGGAGTCACTGGTATAGATAGATGACTTAGCTGCAGCTTGATATACAATATAGCAAATGCGATGACCTCACATGCTGGTGAGCCCCACTGAGTCCCCTGAATGTGGTCCTTACTGAGTTGCAGTGCTATACAGATTATAGTCTCTCTCTTTCAGGGTAGGTTACCATAACTCAAGAATCCTGGATTTTTAAAATATATATATATAAAAACTACCCCCCAATTGAATCTGGCAGAGAGAAATTGAAGGTGATAACTGCTGCCCTCCCCCATCAAAGGAGGAAAAGTGTAACATGCTGAGTGGCATTAACTTTTTTTTTTCACAAGGTCAGTGTGTCACCATAAAATAAGCTACTATTAGAACAATATATTTGTAAGTACAGGATACATGAGCCGTTTCTTTCTACACTTATGCTTCCCTCTTTGCTGTTGGCCTGGTATAGTGTACAAAGGCACTTCATACAGATGATACCCAATCCAGTGAAATCTGATCCAGTATCTTCTTCCTCTGTTCTTCTTCTTTTCTTTTGTGCTGATGTTCTTGTTTGTAGTGGCTGTCATGTGCCCTTGCCATGTTGAATCTGCTGCATTTCTCTTCAGGACTCCTAAATTCCATGGTCATGTGGCATAGACTTAGGACAAGTTACCTTTAGGGACCCATTGTATTTAGAACATTTCCATTGCATTCGTGTGAAATGGACCTTCCAGTAATGTCAGGTGATCCAGCAAGGATCCAAAATGTTGCCACGTCTGTAGATTATCCCGTGTTTTGGTTCTCTGGAGTTGTGGTTTATAAACTGGAGTGAATGTATACTTCACTATGAGGGTGTCTCTGCGCTTCACAGCATT
Organism: Pogona vitticeps; assembly: GCF_051106095.1. Lineage (NCBI taxonomy): Eukaryota > Metazoa > Chordata > Lepidosauria > Squamata > Agamidae > Pogona > Pogona vitticeps. The sequence goes on from NC_135785.1 coordinate 70,602,323, forward strand.
TACACAGTCTGCTAGACTTTGCATTTAGAATTATGTGTGGTTGCAGTCTCTCATTTAAATGTTACTTAAGAAATGCATTTAAAACATTTGGCCATCTATTCTACTGTAAAACGGTACTCACATGGAGAAACAGTATTTGTGCATGACCAACTGCACCCAAGTGAGGATGGCAGTGCACATTTAAAAGGGCATTCATGTGTAGATTCATGCTTTCATCCACTGGAAGCAAAGCTCTGCAGAGCAGATAGACAACTTCTGCACTTGACCAGATGGCCAGAGAGACATTCAGATGCATATCCAACTGATATCTGCAATTCTTGATCGAGCAAGTGGATCAAATACACAGTGGTGGGGTGTGGAGCCAAGGCGTGAAGCATCCAGGCACTGTAATTCTCTGATCTTCAGGAAAATGTTGCCCTCTGGAGCTTTTACTCACAGAGTTCTGTGTTCCCGCTGAGCTTAAGTATGCCCCTCATGGTAACCAGTATGGGAGCCAGAGGAAGAACAAGAGGAGATTTTACCAGCAGCCATGTAAAGTATTGGGGGATAATTTAGGCAGTCAAGTTACATTAACTTTGCAAAGGACCTGCTCTTGTGAAAATGATACCTGTTGCAGCTGATATGGATCAATCCAGCCATCTGGACTTTTAACTGGTCATGGGAATAGGGGTATAAAGAGTGCCATGATGGGTGCTGACACTTTCATATTTTACCCCTATACCACTGTGACATGCATTCAAAGACTAGCATGCCTCGCTGTCACTGAACAAGGGCAATAGAATTCCTTGCCTATCTCTAATTCTTTAAGTTTGAAGTGTTTACAGAGTGAAATAATGTGCCTCCACTGGTGTTGATATCCACCAAATTGCACTGCAATTTCCACTTAAACGGATCCGTGACAAATCAGGAAAGAGATCTTGGTATGCTGATGGACAGCTCGATGAAAGTGTCAACCCAGTGTGTGGTGGCAGGGATGAAGGCTAAGTCTGTATCATTAAAAGGGGGATGGAAAATAAAACAGCTAACATTATAGTGCTATTGTACAAAATGCTGGTAAGACCACACTTGGAATATTGTGTACAGTTCTGGTCGTTGCACCTCAAAAAAAGCATAGTGGGATTGGAAAAGGTGCAGAAGAGAGTGACTCAATGGATTACTGGCACTTCCCTTATGAGGAAATGCTACAGCATTTGGGGCTCTTTAGTCTAGAGAAAATGCATCTGAGGGGGGACATGATTTCGATGTATAAAGTTATGCAGGGGAAGGATAAGTGGATAGAGGGAAGCTCTTTTCTCTCTCACGCAATGCCAGAACCAGGGGACATCCCCCTCAGTGTTGGGAGAGTGAGAACAGACACAAGAAAATGTTTCTTTACCCAGCATGTAGTTAGTCTGTGGAACTCCTTGCCACAGGATGTGGTGATGGCGTCTGGCCTAGATGCCTTCGAAAGGGGATTGGACAGATTTCTGGAGGAAAAGTCCATTGCAGGTTACAAGCCATGATGAGGATGCATAATCTCCAGGCTTAAAAGGAAGGGACCTGAAAATTCCAGTTGCAGGGGAGAGGTATCAGGAGACAGGTATCTAGTTGTCTCATGTGCTCCCAGAGGCATCTGGTGGGGCCACTGTGAGATACAGGAAGCTGGACTAGACGGGGCCCTTGCCCAGATCCAACAAGGCTCTTCTTATGTTTTTATGTTCTTAAACCTAAGAATTACTTTAAAACATTCAACCCATACATACAACAGGCTGCGTGTCAGCTCATACTCAGATAAATGACTTGGACCAGGATAGCTGAAAGACTACCAGTCATCTTCTTTGTTATACTGTTGTCAAAACTTCCTTTGTCTTGTCACTTGACTATTCCAGTAACTATCACAGGAATAAACACATTGACTCTGACAGTCTTCACTTACTTCCTCTCTTCCTCATTCACTGCCATCAGCCTTTAATTGCTCCTATGTGTGTATTTTGACCCTTCTCTCAGGCCCTTATAACATTTCTTTTGTAGCCAACGCTCAGGTATTGAACTCCAAACCGCACAGCTTGAATTACTTTATTAAGATTTTATTTAAATAACAGTGCCCAAAGGATACTATTTATTCCTGAGCATTGAATTCATTCAGCAGAATTCTTCATTCTCCCTATCACTTCTCTCCTCCTCAGATTCTCAGCTCTTTTCTTTTTTTTTTTTAAATGACACCCTCTGAACTGGGACTCTGAAGATCCATGTTTATGCCCCTACAGAGGCACAAAACTCAATAGGTAGTTTGAAGCCAGTCACTCACTCTCAGACAAATCAACCTTACAGGGTTGTTGTAAGATGAGAAAGTGTCATAACTGGTGCCCTGAGCTCTTTTGAGGTAAAGTAGGATATATATTTATCTGATAAAGAGATTTGTATATATTTTTAAAAAGTCTCATGGTGGGACTTGGCTACATTCTTATTTGACAAACATGAAATTAGGACATCTCCCTGATGATATACTGTACCGCCCACTGCAACGTATTTTGTTGTTGTTTAAAGTCATTAAGTCATGTCCAGCTCTTCATGACCCCATGGACCAGAGCACGCCAGGCCCTCCTGTCTTCCACTGCCTCCTGGAGTTGGGTCAAATTCATGTTGGTCACTTCGATGACACTGTCCAACCATCTCGTCCTCTGACGTCCCCTTCTCCTCTCACCTTCACACTTTCCCAACATCAGGGTCTTTTCCAGAGAGTCTTCTCATGAGATGACAAAAGTATTGGAGCCTCAGCAACACACACACACACACACACACACACACACACACACACACACACACACACACACACCATTTAGTCTGTAAACTGTTTTTTAAAGCCAAAATCCCTTGGTCCTTCTTCCATGGGAGCTGGGAAAATCTCCTCTTTGGAATACTCCATTGGAATCCTGCATCCCGCTGGAAGAAGCTACCTTTTTTCTGGTGGCCATACTGGTTTGGAGACTGTGGAGATCATGGTCTCAAAAATGATTTGCCCACCCTCTGCTTGCACCCTAGAAATTTGCTCTGATTATTTCCCAAGGAGGTTTAAGGGGAAAAATGTATTCTTACACCTAAAACTCTGACAGCTCCAGTTCTTAGCTTTTCAAATACACAGTGGGTCCTCTGTATAAGTCAAGGTCAATGTTGCCATGTGTAAATAGAACCGTTGTTTATTCAAACTTCTGTTTATTATTTTTCTAACCTCCCCAAGGCAATTCAGATAAGTAAGGCTCTGCCACATTTAATATTTATAAGGCTACAGGAGAACAGTGGGGAACCCTTAATTATTATGGAAATACAGATTATGTACTTAAATATGCCAGAGAAAGGGTTGAATCAGTGCTATTATAAATAACATCCGTACGCAAGTCCAAAAAATAATCTCCTTTATGCTGCCTCTGTGTGTATATGTCTGTTTGAGAGAGAAACAGATTTAAAATGACTGATTTAAAAGAATGTGCTTCACCTCCTTTGCCAAGTAAGAAGCCATGGCTCCAGTATTCTCAGGCTTAAATGCTGCCAGTATTTCATGTTCAGATAGTCATAAAGTTAAAGGTTAATAGGCTGTACAAATGACAGAGTTTAAAAGGGGAAATGAGCGTTGGGAAGATCTCTACTACTTAGGCAACATTTTAAAAATGAAGCTCAGCTTCATTGCAATATCGCTCCTCATGATGTTGATCATTAGTGATAATAATTCTATTTGCATAAGCAATTTCTCTGCCCACAGCCCATCTCCGCTTATTTTGGGGGTAATTGTGACACATACTGTCTCATAAGCCTTTGACATGTACCAACTCATAATCGTACCCAGTGACATAACAATCTGCTGCCATGGAAAATGTAATGGAGCACATTTAAAATGCTGGCCTCTGCATGATGATAAAGGGCAAGTATATACTGTGAGTGGAAGAGACTGTATAGACCAAAGAATGAGACTGGTAGGAAGTTAAAGCAAACACATATATGAAAGGAAGCACCATCCTAAGCCGAGTTATTCAAGTCCCACTGAGTTCTGCAGAATCTCTTTCATCTCTTTTGTTTATTTTCAGTGTGCATTAGATTGGACGTGTTAGTGAATGCAGACCACTTTTCCACTCCTCAAAGAGCCCCCAAGATCTTTTCACACAAATAAACTATCAATAAAATTGAAAAGATCACTCAAAATTGATGAACACAACTCTTAACAAGATGAAATAAAAAAACGCATTCAAAGCCTGGCAATACAAAGATGTCATAGCTATTCTATCTTCAGGGACAACAGTGTATGAAGGGACTAGGAGTTATATAAAAGGACTCTTCCCCTGTGTTCCCTGTTATTTCCCTTGCTTTGGAAATGAAATATAGAACAAGGCCCTGAATAATATTCAGAATTAATTTGATGCGAAGATTTCAACTGTTTGGACTTTCAAGAATATTGTGATGAAGGCTATGCTGCCATCAATGGCATTATATTTTCTATTATTATTTGGTATGGAATTAAGGTTTAAAAAAACACAACTTAATCAATCAATTAATTTTCTATACCTCAGCCTTAATCTTTTCCTTAAGGGCTATCTGGCTTCTTGCTCTTCCCGGTCAGTAAACTAGCCACATCTGTCCATCCAAGGCCATCCATAGCCACATATATAGTATCTTCAGTGGTCTTCCATTGTGATGATCCCTGTAGTGCTTGAAAGAATTGTTGACAGCTGATAAGAATATTTCTTGGTTCTTAGAATTGAATATACCAAACAACAGATGCACCCTAGATGGGCAACATAATAATATGGTCCTATTAATACCCAATAACATTCCTTTAAAATCTGTGGCCCTCCCGAATTTGTTGGACCTCAGCTCTAAGAAGTGCTAGCCAGCATAGCTAAAGGTGAAGGGCAGAGGATGGAAAGTTACTTTTAGAAGGCTGACTAGTTATAGTTTCCAGAGTTATGGAACAGATAGTTATCAGATTAGTGACAATTTTGGAAAGCAATTATTTCTCTTTTTTTCAGATAAAAAAGTTGCTTGGTGAAATATAAAAGAATGCTGTAAACCATTAGCTTACAGTGCATCACACACTCACACCCCCTTGCTGTTGCTTCTCAACCCAGAGCAGAGTGGTTCAGAGAGTATCTAAACCAAAAAAGAATTCTACTTCAACATTTAGCAAGGCCACACTCCCTATAAATATAAAAGTAATAGCAAGTAGAACTGCAAAAGGAGTGAAGTTATCCCTCATTACATTACATAAAGTAACTTGGTTATATCTGCATTACTGGAGAAAAAATTAATTACAAGTAACTTGCTCTTTGCACTATTTCCATGCTTTGGTGAAGGATCATGGGAGCTGCAGACCACCTCAAGGACAACAGCTTCCCCCACCCCTTGCTATAAAAGAATAGGGCCACATCTATGATTCTGCATAGAACCAAATATAACATCTTGATTTGGCCTTGGTTCTTTTTGTGCATCTCTTTCCATGTAAGAAATTTTCTGTCTCTGGTCAAGGGCAAAATATAAGGGACCATCTGGGTGTTATGTTTACTTAATAGAGGCATCTCTACTAATGGAAATTCCTGAGCTACCATCCAGTGTTGGACAATGCCTACTACTGATTGGATAGCATACTACTGATTAACTATGAAGTAAATGTAATATCTTAAAATGCATTACAATGACATCATTCCATATCCATACTTCTATTAATGCAGTAGATTGTTTTTGTAGCTTTTGGTGATATAGCTTTTAATAGCAAACTAACTTTCAAAAGATAATGTTCTTTTTGAAATGATAAGTCTGAAAGTTGAATGAAAAGAATCCCCCAGCCTTTTATTAGCTTCACCTTCTGCAGTATATCTGGTCTGTGCGCCAGGGAAAGAACCAGCAAATGGCAAGTTATTGGTTTTTCAATAATAAGGTTTTAAAAAAGGAAATAAAACAGCATATCTTACCTGACAGTATTTATGAAACAATTAATATTGCCAATGTATTTTCCATTTCCTCAATATTTCATATTCTGTATACTTTTTGAAATGCCTCAGGAAGACTACAAGAAAAACTATTAGGAAAGGAAGGCAATCCTTTTAAGGCAGAAATACAATTTCCATGCCATCTGATCAAATACTATGAGATGAAATCTAACAGAATAGTAATTGTCTTGAACTTTTGGGAAGGATTTCAGAAGGTGCAATTGACCACGACATCTTGTTTAAATCTGTGCTCTTAAAATTTATCCTCAGATCTACAAAGCTTAATTATATCCCTTTGGAGATTTATAATCCTGACATATTTCTAATTCTTGGTTTTTGCCCTCAAGTGACAGAAACAATTTAATACTTCTCACACGGAGAAAAACACGGTAGACCTGATCTGCAGCTTGTAATATGTGGAGTTTTATTGATGAGATCAGCCCTATTTTTTTAAAGGACCCAAAGGTGGGATTCTATTTCTCTATTATTGCATTCTACTCTGTGTGCAGAAAAGCCTTTCATATTTATATGAATGAGATAATAAAATCGGCATGAAGTGTGAACAGAAAATGTCTGCTAAAAACTGTGATCTGATTTTTTTTTTACAGAGCTTGGAAATAACCTGTTTCAAAAAGAGTTACTTATAATCAGTTCTTTTCCAGATAATGAAGGTTTAACCAAATAACATTATAACTGGCATTTAGCAATACTTGGTGAATACATTATAACTATACCTTGAGAGATGAAACCAGTAGTAAATCATACTTAGAATAGTCCCATTGAATCAGTTGGGATTGTGTGAGTCAATACCTTTCATAAATTCTACTGATTCAGTGGTCCTACTCTAGTTAGACTTACTACTGGATTTCAGCCAATAGGTAATAACTTAGTTCCTTTTGCACTATAACTTCTATAGTGAGGAGGGTGTGGCTTCATAAAATGATGAAGGGCAACTATCACATGGGTCAAGTGTTGGCTCTGCCTCACACAGGTGCATCTGGATGTGTGCAGTTGCTCTTTCAAAGTAAATATATGTAATTATTAGAGATGGCAGCTCATCCTAGTTTCTTTACTACTGCAACAGATGTTCAGAGATTCTGTGCCCGACCCCTTTGGCAGATGTTCTGCCTCCTCTGGTGCTCCCTCTGAGTGGGCACCTGCCAGAAGTGGCAAGTCACCAAACCACCGAACACCTGGTGTTGTGGTAAACAAAACAGTGCTTCATGGGCATCTCTAGAAATTATTTTAATTAAAAATTATTTTTAGTTGAAAAACAGGAAACCCCAGAATTACATATTTAAAACTGCAAGATAAATTATTATTTATTATTATTATTTATTTGATTTATACCCCGCCTATCTGGGCGACTATTTTGCAGGCTTGGAACTACAACCACAGCTAATTACTTTATAAAAGTCACTTCTTAAGTAATATTGCTTATTCATTTCCACATACCCAGGAAATCTGCCAAACAAACCAGGAAAAATGTTCCTGGATTAGTTGAGTCATATGATCCCTGTCCATGGTGCTGAAAATTAAAGCTGTGCAATTCATGTTTTTTGTTTGTTTGTTTCAGATCTATTCGTCTGCCTTCTTAACTTTATCCTTTGCAATCTCAGTCATTCGAGACTGATATACCAACAGTACACGGACTGAATTCTATTAGTTGAAGCTATTTGGCCGTGTGTGTGAATTGCTAGATTTTATATAGTGAAAATTGTGCAGTATTTGTAGCTTAATTTTATTTATCTCTCTGGTATGCATATACACACATCCTTTGATGCCACAGCTTCTGTTTATCCAGGGATATATTTTAAAATTTAACAGCTCTTGTGGCATTACTGGAGATCTGTGATTTAAATCAATTAAGAGGACCTTTTTTAAGAAACTGATTTTGGGCTCAGTAGACCGTAGCCACATCAAAATCAATGATTATTTAGGAACTCCTAAAATTGTAGATAATTTAACTTCTGAACACACACACACTTTTGCTTCTATTTTCTTCTTCCTGCTTTATATGTGAATAGTCTATAATATTTTTATGAATCTAGCCTATGCAGGGAGTTGATTATGGATTATATTAGTTCTTTTTACACCCCGTGTATCCCGGGGGGGGGGAAATAACACTATGTTCTCACATAATAAGACTCAAGTGGGAAATTCTGAAAAAAAATCTTCAGTTATTTTTCTAACTGATTTCAATGCCATTTAAGAAACTTCAGCATCAAATTAAAATTATCTGGCATTTTGCAACTAAACCATATTATCATGTATTCTTTTTTTAATTCACTTTTCTAGACGTCTACATGAATATTATCAAAATCATACTGCTATTTGTCCAAGATTTGCATAACTTGCTATCCTTAATTATGGCTAATTGATGAGGTGCCAGAGTGCACCTCATTGCACTGACATGCTGCCATCTCATTAATTAGTCACAATTAGCAGCAGGAAGTTTTACAAACTCTATGTGAACACCATGGGTTATATTTATTTCCTGATCCACTATATTCATTTACTTATCTATCTACTTATATCCAACTTTCTCCCTCAAATTGTATAAGCAGCTTATAACAACATTGAATAAAAAGTAAAATTAACTCCCAAGTGAAACCAAAGACTAAACAGAACTCAGTTAAAGACACAGTTCTAAGAAACTTAAAAACATACTTTTAATCAAGTAGTATATCACTTTCTAGCATAGGATGAGACAGCTGCTTCAGAATCCTAGGAATATTAATTTCCATGCTCAATAATCTCACATTCTCAATGTTGCAGATTTTTTTAAAATGGACAATATGTGTGAACACACATGCACACACATATATGCTGGGTTTCCAATGGGGAGGGTAAGAATTTAATTCATAAAATAACCCTCCAGTTTATGAATGTGACACATTGTGCTTCTTTATCCATGATTCAAAACAACAGGGAATGACCCAGTATTGCTACAGATATTGTGCCCATGCTACCATCAAGAAAAAGAATGTCAAGCTTTATATAGCGAAGGGCAGCCTGAATACTGATAACACTCATGGAAGCAATCAAAACAGTCTACAGCGGGGGTTCCCAATCTTGGCTCCCCATATATTCTTGGCTAAAACTCTCAGACGCCTTCGCCACTACCTGTGCTGACCAGGAATTCTGGGAATTCTGGTCCAATAACATATGGGGACCCAAGGCTGGGAACCACTGGTCTACAGAATGTGCTCACTACCATTCAGAAAGATAGCAAGCAAGGGAAAATTCCAGAAGCTGAATCCTTTTTTTATCAGTTAATAGCTTCTCATCCAAACACAAAGCAATTCTCATTGCTCTTTTTCAACCAGTTCTCTAGGTATCTATTGCTTGGAGAATATGGATGATCACCAAGAGCTGTGATTAAACCTCTGTGTATGGGAGACTAATTAACAGGAGATTATTTATTTATTTTATTTATTTATTTATTTATTTGATTTATATCCCGCCCAACTGGTATATTTATACCACTCTGAGCGGCAATCAATCATACTGATGTTTGAATTGGCCCCTTGAACTCATTGTTGGGGTGTATGGAGATGGATGGATTTGACTTCACATTTCAGATCCTGTATTTTGTAGATTCAGAGGGTGGTGGTCTTATCTCCCTCTTGTGATCTACATTAAGAACATTTTTTTTTCTTTTCTAAAATCATGTTACCAACTGAACTTGATTTTTGATGCTACTCTCATTTTTGAAGCGGAGATGTTATCAAAGTTGCAAACAGAAGATGATTCATAAATTCTGACAGTGCCAAAACTTTCCCAAATTTGGCATAGAGCAAGAGCAGACTATCTTCTACAAGTGTGCAAAATAGGAAGCCCAGTTTAAAAGTTTTTTTTTGTTTGGTGCTGATAGGAAGCCCAGTTTAAAAGTTATTTTTTTTTTGTTTGGGCTGCCCCCATTTTTAGAATTGCTTTAGAGGAAATTGATTTCCTCTGCCAGCACAAGATCATTATTGTGCTGTTCTGAAGCAATAACCACTGTTTTACTTTGATGGGATTGCATGTTTCAAGTATATTGTATCCAGCTTTCCCAGGTGGTTTGTGCCTAGAGAATCGCAGTTATGATGATAAAGCAGTCCTCTGGTTCTTTCACTACATTCTCATGGGATCACTGGAATAACCCAACAGTGTATAGTGATGTATTCTCTCTCGAAGTGTTTCATGGCCGGGATCCGATGGTTGTTGTAGGTTTTTCAGGCTGTTTGGCTGTGTTCTGAAGGTTTTTCTTCCTAACGTTTCACCAGACTCTGTGGCTGGCATCTTTAGAGGACAGGAGTTAGAACTCTGTCTGTGTTCTGGTGTAGTGTGTGGGATAGTTGAATATTTGTGTTCTGAAGGTTTTTGTACCTAACATTTCACCAGTGCTGTCCTCTGAAGATGCTGGCCACAGAAACTGGTGAAACGTTAGGAAGAACAACCTTCAGAACACAGCCAAAGAGCCCGAAGAACCCACAGCAACCATTTCACCAGTCTCTGTGGCTGGCATCTTCAGTGGACAGGAGTTAGAACTCTGTCTGTGTTCTGGTGTAGTGTGTGGGATAGTTAACTATTTGTACCTATGGGAGCACCTTTTTGTCCTTTTCAGGAGATAGGGTGATTATGGTGATCAAGGTTTATTTTGTTATGGGTGCATTGTTGTGATGGGGGGAGATGATCTATCACTGTGATTGATAGGTGTTGTTAGCTAGTCTTTTCTGTGCAGTGATCACTGGTCCTTGTGGCTGGGTAGAGTTTGTTGACCTTTTGCAGGCTGTATTTTTTCAGTGCTGGGAGCCAGGCTTGTTGAGTTTTAGACTTTCTTCTTTTTTGTTGAAGCTCTGCTGGTGTTTGTGGATTTCAATGGCTTCCCTGTGTAGTCTAACATAATGATTTCTGGTGTTGTCCAGTACTTCTGTGTTTTGAAATAGAATTTCATGTCTAGCTTGTTTCAGGGCATGTTCAGCTACTGCCGATTTTTCTGGTTGTTTTAGTCTGCATTGCCTCTAATGTTATTTGATTCTGGTGTGGATGCTGCCTTTTGTGGTTTCAGTATATACATGGCCACAACTCCAAGGTATCCAATATACTCCTGTAGAGGTGAGGGGGTCCCTTTTGTCCTTTGCTAACCATAACATTGGTTGTACTTTTGTGGTGGGTCTGAATACTGTTTGTAGCTTGTATTTTTTCAAAAGTTTCCCCATGCGGTCCATGACCCCTTTGATGTATGGCAGAAATACTTTATTTGTGGGTAGTTGTTTTTCTTCTTCAGTTCAGTGTTGTTTTCTCGGTTTGATGGTTCTTGTGATTTCATTCTTGGAATAGCCATTTGCCTGTAGGGCCCAATTCAGATGGTTGAGTTCAGTGCTGAGAAATTGAGCTTCACAGTACTGATTTGCATGGTCTACCAGTGTTTTGATTATGCTTTTTTTTTTGTCATGGGTGGTGGTTGCAGTTTTTGTGTAGGTACCGGTCTCTGTGTGTGGTTTTCTGTAGACCTTGTGTCCCGATAAGCAGTCAGGTTTGTGTATGATCATGACATCTAAGAATGGAAGTTGGCCCTCTCTTTCTTTTTCCATGGTGAATTGCATATTTGGATGGATGCTATTGAGGTGGTTTAGAAATTCTTCCAGTTTTTCTTCACCGTGGTTCCAAATTGCGAAGGTGTCATCCACATATCAGACCCAAACTGTGGGTGCAAAGGGTGACAAAGCCAGGGCCTGTTTTTTGAAATGTTCCATGTAGAAGTTTGTTATAACCGGGCTGAGGGGGCTCCCCATGGCCACTCCACCTGTCTGTTCATAGAAATCATTATCCCACTGAAAGTAGCTGGTTGTTAGGCAGTGTTGGAAAAGGGCCTTGATGTCTTCTGGAAAGATCTGCTGGATGAGTGTCAGAGTATCTTTTATTGGTACCTTGGAGAATAGGGATACTATATCAAAGCTGATCAGTCTGTCCCCGGGGTTGCGTTTTAGGGTGCTGATCTTGTTTATGAAAAAGCTTCAGCAGGGTGAACCAAGAATGTACCAGGAACTTGTGTATGAGGTCTTCAAGCTTTTTGGCTCCCCTTCTTTACACTGACGATCTGGCTACCTAACAACAGACATAGATATGGGTTTCAGAGAGATCTGATTCGTAGAGGGATTCTTTCACAGTAGAGCAAAGCAAACAGTCATTCTAAATCATGGAAGAAACTATCTCAAACATCACATTTATGCAATTGATCCATGTGAACATTGGCCAATTAATCCTAGATTGAAGTAGTAATAAAATAATTGTTTATTCTCTTACTATTGTTTACTGTATTAATTTAGTGTATCTAGCGGGGGTCTTATGGAACAGCTGATTGGTTCAAAATTGAGAAAGGAGTACGACAAGGCTGTATATTGTCTCCCAGCTTATTTTAACTTATATGCAGAATACATCATGCGGAAGGCTGGACTGGAGGAATCCCAAACCGGATTTAAGATTGCCGGAAGAAATATCAACAACCTCCGATATGCAGATGATACCACTCTGATGGCAGAAAGTGAGGAGGAATTAAAGAACCTTGTAATGAGGGTGAAAGAGGAGAGTGCAAAAAACGGTCTGAAACTCAACATCAAAAAAACTAAGATCATGGCCACTGGTCCCATCACCTCCTAGGAAATAGAAGGGGAAGATATGGAGGCAGTGGCAGATTTTACTTTCCTGGGGTCTATGATCACTGCAGATGGAGACAGCAGCCACGAATTTAAAAGATGCCTGCTTCTCGGGAGGAAAGCGATGACAAACCTTGACAGCATCTTAAAAAGCAGAGACATCACCTTGCCAACAAAAGTCCGAATAGTCAAAGCTATGATTTTTCCTGTAGTGATGTATGGAAGTGAGAGCTGGACCATAAAGAAAGCTGACCGCTGAAGAATTGATGCTTTTGAATTGTGGTGTTGGAGGAGGCTCTTGAGAGTCCCCTGGACTGCAAGGAGAACAAACCTATCCATTCTAAAGGAAATCAAACCAGAGTGCTCACTGGAAGGACAGATCCTGAAGCTGAGGCTCCAATGCTTTGGACATCTCATGAGAAGAGAAGACTCCCTGGAAAAGACCATGATGTTGGGAAAGTGTGACAGCAAGAGGAGAAGGGGACGACAGAGGATGAGATGGCTGGACAGTGTCATTGAAGCAACCAAGATGAATTTGACACAACTACGGGAGGCAGTGGAAGATAGGAGGGCCTGGCATGCTCTGGTCTATAGGGTCATGAAGAGTCGGACATTACTAAACGACTAGACAACGACAAGCGGGGGTCTAACATCAGTGTGATTACGGGTAGAGGGAGATATGGCGTTGGCACAGTGCCTAGTCGTTTTAGAAGAACAGTGAACAGATGTTTGAAGGCTGTTCACTGTTCTGGCATTGTGACCAACTGCCACTCTTGAGGTAGCCAGATCAGCTGGCCCTCCATTCTAAAACTGGTGCTGTTGAAAGCCAGGTCTGTGTCCAATAAGTCCCAGATTATACAACATCTTATTCTGGAGGAGTATGCAGACCTGGTGTGCATAACCAAAGCTTGGATGGGCGGGGAAGGGGGTGTCCCTCTGACCCTTGCCTGTCCTCCTGGTTATGCAGTCCAGCACCTGGGTAGACTGGAGGGGCAGGGGGAGTAGCCATTGTTTACAGAAATACCTTGGAGGTTATTAGGCGCTCTTCGGTGGTGAAGCCGGGTCTGGAGGCCCTCCATGTGTTGATTGGGGCCAGGGATGATATTGGGATCTTTCTGAGTTACCGCACTCTCCGCGACCCAGCCACCTCCCTACCGGAGCTGGTGGACTTTGTCTCTGCAGCACTGTTGGAGTCCCTGCAGCTTCTGGTCCTGCATGACTTCAACATCCATGTGGAGGCAGAGATTGCCAGTCCAGCTCTTGAGTTCTTGGAAACCATGGCTTCCTTGAACATGTCCCAAAATGTTAACAGCCCCACCCACATGGGGTCATATGCTAGACCTAGTGTTCTCCACTGAGTGGAGTGAGTGTGGTCTGATGGTGACTGGTCTTCTTTCAGTTCCCTTGTCATGGTCAGATCACCACCTAATAAAATGTAACCTCTCAGTGGCTCTCCCTCCCTGCAAGGAGCAAGGACCTATTTTAATGGTCCACCCTCGAAGGCTACTGGATCCATTGCGATTCCAGGATGCCATGAGAGGGATTTCAGCTGATCTGTCTGGCGCTCCTGTCGAGGCTCTGGTTGATGGCTGGCTTGCTGCCGACACTTAGCTGCCGACACTGGCTTGCTGCTGTAGACACGATCACTCCTAAATGCCCTCTCTGGCGCAGAGCTTGGCCAGGGCCCTGGTTTAATCAGGAACTGTGAGCTATGAAGCGAAACAGGAGACAGCTAGAGTGCAAATGGAGATGGAACCGACAGTCTATAATAAGAAAGCTGTCAGGATCGCGACTAACCACTACCTTGCTAAGGTGCGGGCTGCTAGATGATCATACTTCGCTAACCAGATAAGCAAAGCTTGAAATCAGCAGGCGGAACTCTTCCGTATAGTTCACGATCTATCTGGAATTGATCTAGGTGACAGGCCTCCTACTAATATCTCACCTGACCAATTTGCAGCATTTTTTAAATCTAAAGTGGAGGCCATCCGCTGGGATCTCTCTCCTTTTTAAAATACAGTGGATCGAGCAGAGATGTCCAGCACTCCATCCTGCCAGGTGAGATTTGAATACTTTCAGCCTGTGATGCCAGACATGGTGGACAAAGCGCTTGATTGCTTTCAGGCGACCACCTTGACCCTTGCCTGGCCTGGCTAATCAAAGCAGCCAGGCCTATAACAACGGAATGGGCCACAGTGATTAATTAATGGGTCTCTCCAGGAGGGCAAGGTTCCCCTGGCCCTCAAGGAGACACTCATTAGGCCCATCAGGAAGAAACCAAATTTGGTGGCGGATGATATTGCCAATTACAGGTCCATCACCAATGTTTCTTTCCTCAGCAAAGTGGTGGAGAGGGTGGTGGCTAATCAGCTTCAGGCTGTTTTGGATGAAACCAATGCACTGATTTGTTCCAGTTGGGCTTCAGGCCGCGCCATGGCACAGAAACGGCACTAATTGATGACCTGTTGCACTAATTGATGACCTGTTGAGGGAGGCTGACCGGGGCAAAATGTCCTTGTTGGTCTTCCTCGATATCTCAGCTGCCTTCGATACCGTTGACCACGGTATCCTCCTGGGGAGGCTCTCTGAGCTGGGAATTGATGGCCTGGCGCTCACCTGGTTCCGATCCTTCTTGGAGGACTGTCCCCAGAGAGTACAGCTTGGGGAGAGCGTTTCAGCCCCGTGGAGTCTCAATTGTGGGGTTCTGCAGGGGTCAATCATCTCCCCAATGCTGCTTAACATCTATATGAGGCCGCTGGGTGGGGTCATCAGGGGGTGTGGGGCTTCGTGCCATCAGTACACTGATGACACCCAGCTCTACATCTTCTTTTCATCTACCTCAGTGGATGCTGTTCTGTCCCTTCAGCGATGTCCAGAGGCTGTGCTGCAATGGATGCAGCTGAATGGGTTGAGGTTGAACCCGAACAAGACAGAGGTCTTGAGGGTGGGTGGCCCCTCCATTGGCAGTTTGGGAAACTCCCTCTCTTTTGGGGGGGGTGACTCTCACTGCAAAGAGTGTGGTGCACAGCTTGGGGATACATCTGGACCCGGCGCTTACCATGGAAACCCAGGTGGTGTCCGTGGCCCGCTCCGCCTTTTTCCATCTGTGGCGGATTGCCCAGCTGCGACCCTATCTTGATGGAGGGGCTGTCACCACTCTCGTCCATGCGCTTGTAATCTCGAGATTAGACCATGGTAATGCGCTCTTTGTGGAGCTACCTTTGAGATTGATGTGGAAGCTTCAAATGGTGCAGAATGAGGCAGCCAGACTCTTTAGTGGTGTGCACTCTGGCTGCCTTGCACTGGCTGCCCATTTGTTTCCACATTGACTTCAAAGTGTTGATGATTACGTATAAAGCCCTAAATGGTTTAGGACCTCGATACCTAATAGATTGCCTTCTCCCACCTAGATCTACCCGAATCACTCACCATACCCAGGAGGGACAGTTGAGGGGCCTAACGCCGAGAGAGGCCCGGAAAGACAGAACAAGAAACCGGGCCTTCTCGGCAATGGCCCCTCGGCTCTGGAATAACCTCCCATCAGTGATCCGCCTCGCTGGGTGTTTTTAAGAGCCAATTAAAAACCTGGCTCTTTAGGCAGGCCTTCCCTCCTGTCAATACCTGACTTTATTTTTATTATAATTTTCTATTTCCCCATCTTGATCATTACTAAACATTACCAATTACTATTGTTTGAATTGTTTTTAACTGTTTTAGATTACAATGTTTAACGGAACCCGCCCGGAGTAGACTCTGTCTAAAAGGGCAGGATAGAAATCTAATAAATAAATAAAAATAAAATACATAAAGGACAGATTCTCTCCTTGATAGTAATTAATTACAGTTACCAAGTCATTAAGGAGGAAAGATTATTACACAGGCTTGCAAAAGTTCCTTTGAGGGACTACAGAAAAGCAGAAGCATAGCAACTGGTCAAGTTGCCTTGAGGATACTGGGAACTATAATACAAAGTAACTTTTTCAAACTCTGGTTATTATATACAGAGAGAGAATAAGCAAGAGAGTTTATTATCATAGGCTCCAAGGAAAATGTTCTCCTCCCTGGATTCATAAATTAATAGATATTTGTGTAAATGTTATAGAGCCACGGAGAACACTGCAAATCTGTCAGACTCACTGAGACAAGGCAGACTTTTCACTCTAAAATAGATACATAACTTTCTCCCCTCTAATCTCCTTGACGGGTCCAGCCAGCTAATGCACACAACCCTGCGATGCAAGGCATCTCGGCAATATTTATTGCAGCATTCTGTGTAAGTAGTCCTCATGCTGGGATGTTCTATTACTCACTGTGCTCTTTAAAAAAAGTTATCTCAATTGAAAAATATATGATCAATGTTATTAGTGTAATCCATTCATGGCTTTATAGACCCCAAGTCTTTCAGGGAGTGTCATAAATCTTCAGGATGACCCTGGCAGGCAGGAGTTTACTTCACAGCTGTGAGTCAATGGACAATTTTTTTTTTAAGGAGAGGAAACAAGACAAGAAGAAAATATCTTACTGCTAGACAGTTCCTGGTTGGTCAGGGAAAATCTGAAGACATTTGATCCAGGTCAAATCAGCAATAGAAAATCTCAGGCTGATGCCATGTACATACAAAACCACTTTGTTTCACATGTCCCCAAAATTTGACCTTCAAACAATCTGTCCCCAGATGCCACGGGACTTTCAACAGCAGCTGTGATTTCCATGATTTCAGTGCTGGTATAAAAAAAGAAATTATAACTCATGTTGATGACTCTGTGTAATTCAGGAAGATTGTTATTCTGCAGTTAATTGCCCTGTTTCACCGAAAATAATACCTAACTTGAAAATAAGCCCTATTATGGTTTTTTAGTATGCTCGTAATATAATCCCCACCCCAAAAATAAGCCCTAGTTAAGCGAAACCCCACCCTCCACCATTGTGCACCAAACAGAAGATGACATCACTGTATGTGAATAAATGTAGATTGTTGTGCATGAAAAAAATAATAAAACATCCCCTGAAAATAAGCCCTAATGTGTTTTTGGAGCAAAAATTAATATAAGACCCTGTCTTATTTTTGAGGAAACACGGTACTACCAGATACAAGAGATTAAATTTAAGGGTCCACCATTAAATACGTTTGCATTTCTACATACATTGTGCATACTGTATGTCTGCCAGGTGCCTAAATATATTCATTTATATTCATACAAAGCAGGTGGTGGAGGAATGACAGCCAAGTGTTTTCATTTAATTTAGGAGGGCATTGAGGTATAATCTGATTATGGTATAGATGTGCATAGAAATAAATTATATAGAGAGAGAGCTTATGGTATAGATCTGCATAGAAAGAAATTATATATATTTACTATTTCACAACACTTCACATACCTTATTTATTTATTTATTTATTTATTTATTTATTTATTTATTTATTTATTTATTTATTTATTTATTTATTTATTCGATTTTTACCCCGCCCCTCTAGACAACGTCTACTCCCAGTAATGCTTACAATATTAAAGCAGAGTTGTCAATTATATCACCATTATTTCAGATCTGCCACCCTGGGCCAAGAGACATCTGAGGCTGCTGGGAGACATATTCAGAAGTAAAATTTGAATTCCAGATTTCTGATTCATAATTTTAGCCATTTCATTCTTCCATAAGTTCCACTGATTCAAATTGGCCTGGTCTAGTTGTGACATCATCATATTGTATAAGAACAAAGGAGACAGGGGCGACTGCAATAACTACCATGGCATCTATCTTCTCAGTGTTGTAGGGAAGCTGTTCGTCTGTGTTGTGCTAAAGAGACTCCAGGTGTTTGCAGACAGAATCTATCCAGAATCACAGTGTGGATTTCAAGCTAATGGGTCCACCATCGACATGGTATTTTTCCTCAGACAGTTGCAGGAGAAATGTAGGGAATAACGACAGCCACTCTTTGTGTCCTTCATAGATCTCACAAAGGCCTTTGATTTGGTTATCAAGCACTGCCTTTTTAAAATACTTCCCAAGATTGGAAGTCCACCTCGACTCCTTAACATCATCAGGTCCTTTCATGAGGAAATGAAGGGCATTGACAGCATATACCAAGATCCAGGTTTATAGAGCCTGTGTCCTGTGTACAGTCCTATACTGCAGTGAGTCCTGGACCCTTTGTGCACGGCCGGAGAGGAAGCTGAACATGTTCCATATGTGATGTCTCCAACACATTTTTGGTATCATCTGGCAGGACAAACAGAGTAGTCCTAGAATGAGCTGGAATGAGCAATGTCTATGTTGGCTTGGGCATGTCATGAGAATGGCTGATGGTCGGATTCGAAAAGATCTCCTGTATGGAGAATTAGTGCAGTGAAATCACCCCAGAGAGTGACCACAGCTGTGATACAAGGATATCTGCAAGCGGGATCTGAAGGCCTTAGAAAGGGACCTGAACAGATGGGAAACCTTGACATCTGAGCGTTCAGCCTGGAGGCAGGTGGTGCAGCATGGCCTCTCCCATTTTGAAGAGACACTTGTTCAGCAGGCCGAGGCAAAGAGGCAATCCCAAAACCAGCAAAGTCAGGGAGCTGGACAGGGGACAGATTGTATTTGTCTTCATTGTGGAAGGGATTGTCACTCTCGTATTGGCCTTCTCAGCCAACTAGCTGTTCCAGATCCTCCATACAGAGCACGTCGCCATAGTCTCTCGAGACTGAAGAATGCCTAATCTAATGTAATCTAAATTGTGATTTACTTCAGCATAGTAAGTAGCAAAAAGAGCAGGCCTGTTTGCATAAACAGATGAGAGGACGGAGGAGAGAATTAACCAAATCCTCTTTGATTTAATGGGTGTACGTTAGTGCAACTCTGTTAAGCAACAGGATTTCAGCCATTGTTATAGTCCACTTCTACTGTAATGCTCTCCAGTGTGAATTCAGTCCACATGTTTCATTGAAATGAATGTACATGGGGACAAAAAAACAATCCTCTTTGATTTCAATGGGATTATTCAGCTTTTTCAGGACTGTGCCTCTAGTAAAATGCAGTTATAGAATTTAGGATGTGTTTTTATTATCAGTGCTATTTGCAAAGTTCCTCAGTGGCCAGTTCTGCAAAGACTGAACAGGAAGAGTAGAGCTGCCACTTTCACTGTGCAACCCTATTCACGCTTACTCAGATGTAAATCTCACAATGTTCAAAAGGCTTTGCTTCTAGTTATGTGTGCTAAGGATTGTAGCCCTGACCAAACAACTTGTTTGATTATAGAAACTGATTAGGCAGGCATAGGCATCCTTCAGTCTCGAGAGACTATGGTAACATTCTCTGAATCGAGGAGTGTTCTCTCCAGAGCATGAAGCCCGGGTAAGGTAATATGGAGGATAGGCTGTTACCCAAGCAGCAGATCCCCCCTCTCCACATTGCTGAAATGGTCCAATGGAAAGGCAAGAGCCAATACAACTGGTTCCAGCAATGTCGCAGGAGTTGGCAAAACGACACATGCTGTCTTCAGGACTCCAGCTCCGGATTTTGCCTCGAGGTTAACTCCTGAAGCCTTTTCCATGAGTGGATATAGCCACAAGGCAGTGGAGGTTTGAAATCGGAGTTTTCCTTCTCCTAGATGGGCTGCCTTCCATGGCTGACGAAACTGATTAATCAATTATTAAAAACTATAAATGCCGGTCCTATAGGTCAAAGGGCTACTAAGAAGAAGAAGCACACACAAGTAATTATTTTCCTCTACATGGTTTTTCCCCCCCTACCATCATGGAATGTATGTGTGTCACCTTAGTTTGGAAAAAAATATATGAAGGACAGCTAAATTTTAAATTTCTAAAAACTGGTGGATGACCTTTTTTTAAAAAAAATGTGTGTGTCTTCTTGTTGCTTCTAATTAGTAGCCTTTGGAAAATCCCAGATTCAAATCATCACTCTTCCTGTTGGAACCTGATTTGAATACCTGCAGCCTTCTTCCATATTTTGCCTTAAAATTATAAACTGATCCGCATATGGCACCCTTCTCCCTCCATGTCTTCCCACTCAGCTTGCGGACTCCATGTCTTACACATTAGCCCCTCACCCCCAGTCTTCCTTTAATGCCTTTTCACCACTGGCTCCTTGGCACTGATTCCAGAAAACATGGAGTGGGTTGTTATTACATTAACTGCTGCAGTAATTGAAGGATGCTTCAGTCCTATTGAAATGAATGATATTAAACACCTGAATTGTCTAGGCCTGCAGCCCAGGAAGTGTCACTGCTTCTTAGCAAGCTCCAGAAACAGAAACACTGTCTAAGCACCACGGGCTAATTTCAGCTATATATATTTCAAAAAGAGACACTGTCCTATTAACATAGAAAGCGAGATCACTTGATCTTTAGCTCATCTTCTCTTGTGATTAGATATCTGGCCTTCAGATACATCTGCCTCTTTTTGAGTGCGCCCTGTCCTACTCTGGTGCAGTCCCTGTCCTTAATTTAGCAGGCGCTGTCTCTGAGTGCCCCACTGGGTTGCAATGGTGGCTGCTGCCCATTGTGGTTGGTGGGCAAAGGGCACAGCAACCAAGGCTGCATGAAGCGATGCATGGCAGCCTGCTGTTACATATGATTCCTTCCATCTTCTGGAAACAGAGCAGGAGAAGACCATGAGCAGGGCCCTGATGCTCTGCCTCTGATAGGGATGCAGATAGGAGTCATCTGGATGGTCATAGCTGTAATTGAGGGTGTGTTTGTGCCTCAGTTGCCCTAATGGACCAACCACTACTGTCTGTGTCACTGACAAAGACATTCTAGGAAAAACAAGAATGCCTTTCATCATAAGCAGAGTATGGGGGGTTCCCAGGTCTCCAGATATTGTAGGGCTGCTATCCCCAGGATTCATCATGCTTTACTAGGGCTGAATGGGAAATGAAATTTTATCACATTCAAAGCACCACCCGTTTTCCAATTTGGGGTAGACTGTGCTCCTTCACCCATATCTTATGAAACTTATGGGTCTCAATAAATTTCAGAAAGCTAGGAGTGTTAAGCTACAAACCTCAACATAGTGATGACATCCTTAACTCGGCAGGACCTGCTTCTGACTAGGTGTACATTGGACTACCCCACTGAGTTGCAAGCTTATGTCTACTAGCTAAGAGCAGACCCAGCTAAAGTAAAATCTGGAGAGACCCTATTAGGTCTTTCAAAGTAAGTGAGTCATTTAAAGAGTGGTTTTATCAGTTCTACTCCCCAAGTGAGTTTCCAGAACCGTGATCTGTCAATTTCTCTAATAAAACACATGGTTACCCAATAAAAATCACACCAAAGTAGAATCACAGAATCATAGAATAGTGGAATTGGAAGAGACCTATAGGGCCATGGAGTCCAACCCTCTGCTCAATGCAGGAAAATAAATCAGAGCAAATCAGACTGATAGTTATCCAATTTTCTCTTAAATGCCTCCAGCGTAGAGGCATTCAAGTAAAACTGTTTTACTTGTGTGAGGCATTCAAGTAAAACTGTTTTGCCTGCGGGATCCTACAGAACTCTTCTTCTTCAAACTTGTGAGACAACTTCAGTTTCTTCCAACACAACTGTTTGGTCTGCAAATTTTGTATGTGTGTGGAAACAGTGGTTGACTCTAAAGATAGAAAAAACCGACAGAGGGCGATGTGCGCTTTAGTTTCTCCAACCTGGAAATAAAGAGCGTATTTTATTTAGGTTTTATTTAGGTGGTTCCAATTAATGAATTCCCCATCCCTCCCGCCTGTTCCCCCCCCACACACACACACACGCAGAGTGACCGTCATTTAAAACAATTGGGGCAGAAATCGGCCCATCAGTAGTTAAAAAAAATAAATCAGTGTGATTCTATTCAAGTCCTCTCAGAAACACATTTCACGGTGCTTTTATTGGAGTTTACTCTCGGGTAAGTGGCGGTAAGTGCGATCCGAGGTAAGTCTATTCAGAAAGTCTATTCACAAAGTCCCATTGTGTTCGATGAGAGTTAGTCTCGCGTCTCAGGATTCCAGCCTCAAATAAACCAGAGGTACAGGGAAGAACCGTGAAGCGCGTCTGCGTAGAATTACATTTTAAATGGTCCACGGTTATCGGTCATCTGACTTGAAAGCGCCCAGATCTGTGTGTGGGTTTTCGGCAAAAATCTATCAATCATCTCGGTATAAGAGAAACGCCTCAATATTCCTTCTATCACAAAAGCAGCAAAAGCAGCTACTTAGATAAACTGGACATAAGCTAAACGCCGGTATTATTTGCCTTTTTTATTATTTAGAGTTATCTGGCGACCATTCCTTTACCTATAGAATAACGTAACGCAGATAGAATACGCAAGAAAACAAACAAACAAACACGCAAACAAAACAACCAAATGC
Organism: Pogona vitticeps; assembly: GCF_051106095.1. NCBI lineage: Eukaryota > Metazoa > Chordata > Lepidosauria > Squamata > Agamidae > Pogona > Pogona vitticeps. The sequence goes on from NC_135785.1 coordinate 70,625,262, forward strand.
TTGCGTCTGGGAGTGATTTATTCAATTTTGACGCATTTTCTGTGCCTTCGTGTCAAATAGCAGGTTGTGCGCCTGCGCATACATTGGGAAGTAAGTGTGTGTGTGCGTGTGCGTATGCTCGCGTGGGGGGAGGGCTGTGGATGTCCCATTTTGGGGGTTTGGAGCCACCTTCTAAATCTGTGAAAATCCTTCTTATTTTTCTGGAGGGCATTAAATGGTGATAAAAGGTTTAATCTCACGCCCTGCTTCTCTTAATCTTTAGGCGCCTTTGACACACACCTAAAATAAATCTTACTCAGTGGTGGGAGGGCGTCAATTAATCCAGCGCAGATTTCCTTTTTCAAAAGCACTGATATGATCCGATTTCGACAGTTCTTTGCCTTTCCGTGTGTGTCTCTCCCACGAAATTTTAAAGCAAAACGTAACACAGGACAAGTGCATTTAACGCCAACGAAGGCTGGCAGAAGGGCATTGTAAGAGAAGCTGGGAAGGAGCCTACCTACCCGGTTACAACTTCGAAAACTAGACACAAGGCAACAGCCAGGATCAGGGACAAGGAATCCTGGTTCATTCTGGAATATTTTGTAAGAGGCTGTTAGGTGGGACTCCGTCGGGAAGTTCGCTAGGAAAGCTGGCCTGAGTCCGTATTTTAGTTGGATGGATGGATTCAATTCTAATGTAGTGGCTCCGATGCACTGGCAACCGCCACTCCCTGGGTGGGAATAAAATCGTTTTTCGTTAGTATTTCTTGGAAGAAATGGGTGTGAGCGGGGACCCCCAAATCATTTTATACACAGTGTTCAGGGAATTCCCCCCCATAAGAGACAACTTTTGTTGTTGTTGGGGGGAAAAGGTGGGGTTGGCTCTCCTCCTGCCCATTTTCATCCAAACTCCTTCCAATATGTATTTATTTTGGAAGGAACCACCGCACCGATTTACAGAAGCCATCTTCCAGGACAACAATTTATGTGAGCCCTGTTTCGTGGCGCCATTTAATCCCCCCAGTTTAAAAAGGAAGACTCTGGGTAGTTATTGAGATACTCTGATTTATTTATTTTTATTAGCATTATTATTGACTCCTGGAAGAGCTGGCGCTAAGCGGTGCGGCGTTATCGCTGTCAAAACGCACCGGCGCTTGGGGAACCAGCCTCGCCCCCACAAAATTGTGAGCCGAGTTTCCGACTTACAGGCTACTGACTCTTCATTGGGAGTAAGCCTCGCAGAAGGCAACGGGACATACTTTCTGGTAGACAGGCAGTGGCCCGTCTTGAAGAAAGTGATCTGTAGGTGAATTTATGCACTCTTCAAATCCTTCTCACAGAATCATGACCAGGCATTTTCAGGGTCCCGTTTCCAAATCTGTTCCCCACAACCTCCCTGCTAAACACGTGTGGTGGACGGTACATTCAGCCAAGGACGCGGAGGGGACGGAAGTTCAATTTTTTTAAGGGCGGTTAAATCTGGCAGGCTTTGGCAAGGAATACTAGCCCCCACCCCCAACCTCCACCTACTGTGACTGCTTGACTGAGGTTTTTGAAGGGCCTTTGCTTGGGCACGGTGTCTCGCCTTCTGTCTTTGTGCTACAGATCTCTTCGGATCCCATCGTCTTTATTTGTCTCTCGGGAAATCGTTGCGTGGTTGGAAATGACAGCGCTTTCCTTAAATGATCAGATCGTCTATTCTCTCTCTCCTCCCCGTCCACACACACCTTTGTCCTCTTCTCTTTCTCGTTTTTTAAGGGGGTTGTTCATTTGTTTGTTTGTTTGTTTGTTTTCACTATCTACTACCCACTGGGATTTACATCTCACCTTGACGCTCTTTGCCGGGAAATATTCAGCGCTGGGGAGGCCCCCGAAAGGGAACGGGAGCTCCAAAGCCATCGCCTCCCCCCTCCCGGCTGGGGAGCGCTGGTGGGGCTGGGGAGAAAACGAGCTTTGGCGAACCTCGTCTCCATCTAGGATTCACTGAAAGCGTCGACCCCCTTCCTTAGTTTTTGGGACAGCATCAAGTTTCTGGGACGGGATGAGCCGCTGCCGCCCAGGTTAATACCTCCAGTCACCTCCGGGGCTAAGCAGCCCTAACCCCCCCCCCTCTCTCTCGACGCTCCTCTTCCTCGCCCCATCAGGGACCGGATAACCAGAGAATCCAACTGCTCCTTCCCTTGCCCTTTTTTGAACCAGAGGATCGCAGGGCAGAGGAAGGCGAGAAAGTGTGTGTGTGCGTGTGTGCGTGTGCGTGTGTGCGCGCGGGGTGGGTGGGTGTAGGATCCGTATCTGTCCCCTTCGTCGTTCTTCAGACCCAGCCAATATCCTTTTGTGCTAATAGCCTTGTCCTCATTTGCTGCCTAATTGGACTATATAAAGCCAATAAGAGGCGAGCTCTCGTCGCCCGGAGCCAAAGGACCAAATCGAAGGGGGGCGTGGATGTGGGGGGGGATAGATGGACGCGGGGGGCGGGGGGGGCGGCAGCAGCAGGAGCAGCGGCGGCCGGGTTGCGGGGAGGGGGGGCCCTGCCTCTCGCTTCCCCTCCTTCCTCCCTGCCTGCCTGCCTGCCTGCCTTCCCTCGCTCACTTACTCGCTCACTCTTCTTTGCCCTGCCGAGCCGGACTGCGAAAGTCCCGGCTGGGCCCAGCCGTCGTCGCTGCCTGGTGCCCGATGCCCGGTGCCTCCTGCCACCCTCCGTGCCCAACCGCCGCGGACTCCCAGCAGGGCACTTGGGGCGACCTTTGGATTTCGTCGTTAGCCTTCGGCGCCCACTTGCCACAGGCGACGAAGGCTCTCGCCCGACCGCCGGCAACGGTGGCGGCCTCCCCCGCCCCGCTGTCTTGAGTGGGGTGCGGGGCGGCTAGGTAGGTAGGCAGACAGGCAGGAGGGAAGGAGATTGGGGTGCAGCACCCCCGTCCTCCAGCCTTCCTCCTCCTCTTCTTCTTCTTCCTCCTCCTCCCTCCCCCCTCCATGCCAGAGGCCCATTCTCATCGACCACTCCGGAGCCCAGGCTGAACGCCGTTCCGAAGACTTGGGGGGCAGTCTCGCACTGGGGGGAAAATGCCGGAGACCGCGCCGGAAGCCCCCAGCAACCCTGCGCCACCTCCGCCCCCGCCTCAACAGCCGCCTCAACAGCCGCCGCCGCCGCCGCCGCCGCCCAAGGAGTCGCCCTTCTCCATCAAGAACTTGCTCAACGGGGACCATGCCAAGGCTCCCCCCAAGCAGCCCCGGGCGTTCTTTCCTCCGGGCGCCAAGGGGGCCCTGGAGGGGGCCGGCTTCGCCTTCTCGCAGATGGGAGACCTCGCCTTCCCCCGCTTCGAGATCCCGGCTCAGAGGTTTGCTCTGCCGGCTCACTACCTGGAGAGAACCCCTGCCTGGTGGTACCCGTACAGCTTGACCACCGCGGGAGGTCATCTGCCTAGGCCAGAAGGTACTGGGGACACCCTAACGCTCCTCCCTCCCCGCGCTCCATCCCTTCATTTCACTAACCCCTGAAGTCTGGGGTGAGGGTGGGGAATCCATTCCGTCTCCGAAGGAAGCACCAGCGGTCTCCATCAGAGTAGCTGGGCATCATTCTCTGTCTCTGTTGCTCTCTCCTCCTGGGCCAACTTCTCCCCTATGACTTTCCTTCCTCGTTTCTGGTCTCGAGGGCGAGCTAGGTCTCACCCTGGTGAAACGGTTCTTAGAGGCGTGAGTGAGGTCTTCCCCGGCTCAGCTAGGAGACAACCCCTAGGGGTCTCCTCTTCCCAGTTGTCTCTGGTTTGTAGACATTGGCTAGGAAAATACTTGGCGTGGTGCAGAGAGCAAGGGCTGGTGGGCCGTTGGTCTCCTTGTGGCTACCAGCTGGACTAGGGCTTAAACACCTTACCGCGAAGGGAGCCCTTTGTCGACGCCTGTCCACACCCCATCTTGGGTGTCGTATGAAAGACCAGCCTTCACCGGAATTTATTACAAGAGAGAATTGCGATGCCCTCGACGTTCTCCTTTCTTCCTAAGCACACCAAACGGTTAAAGCAGATTTACTTCGGAGCAGACACCTTTCCTAATGGGATTTGCTTCCAAGGAAGAGTGCTTGGGATTGAGAAAGGACCCGACCAAGTGCAGGCAAGGAAACAGGAAACGGGCATCCCAAATAAGTCCCCAAAGGTCTTGAAACCCTTACTCCCAAGAATGTGCATTTAGGATCGCAGCTTTGGTTGGCGATTTTCGGAGACCGCGCCTGTTGTGCTGAACTCTCCCACACCACAGTCAGAAAGTCTTCCTGTGTTTGGTGGAGTTCACCTCCAAGCAGGATTGCAAGCCCAGTTAAAAATGAAATGAGTAAATAAAATGAGAATCACTGCCACACGAGGTACCTGAGACCAAGCGAGAGAGAGCGAGAGAGCGACGTTGTTGCCGCCTTTGTAGCTTGTTTAAAAGCTACGGCTTTGCGACACAATGTGTTAATGTTAGAGAAGTACATGTGTCCTAGCTAGCATAGGGCAAGGGGGACACTTAATTGTGCTGCTTTAATATAGGCAGGCAGACTTGCTGTGCTGGAGGGGCTCAAAGTTGTGAATTTTGCTAAGTTACAACAATACAGCTTCGCCCCTTCTGCTGGAAAAATCCCTACGGACACTTTTGAGCCAGAGAACTCTGTTCCTAAGATTTCCACTCTTGATTGGCCAGAAGTCTCCTTGAACACAACTTGCATCTGAGTGAGCAGGGCCAGGACGAGGTCATACACTGGTTTTTCTTGGTAAGTTTAGTCGGGTGCGGGTGAAGGACACAGTCCTTCCTGTTCCTCTTCCCTTGGAGGTAGGTTTCCTTGCGATCACGGGAGGTTATAGGGCCGCAAGCTCAGTTCCGTTACAACTAAACCCTGTCGGCTGTCAGCTGTGCTTCCGAATAAATCTGCTCAAAACCCCAGAGTTAAATTTAGGTGACTACATGTCTCGCTGGCGGTTTGTGCCTGAACTTAAGCCTTTCCTGTCTGTCTGTCTGTCTGTCTGTCTGTCTGTCTGTCTGTCTGTCTGTCTGTCTGTCTGTCTGTCTGTGGCTCGCTCCTCTCCAGTGTCAGCGGACAAGTCCCTGCTCAGAGACTCTTCGCCGGCCTCCGATCGGGACTCCCCGGACGAAGCCTTGCTGAAGGCCGAGCGGGAGGCCAAAGAGCTGGACTCCAAGAGCCCCGACGAGATCATCCTGGAAGAGAGCGATTCCGAGGAGGTCAAGAAGGAGGAGAGCGGCGCCGAGGACTGGCCCAAGCGGGAAGCGGAGGGCGGCAGCCCGGAGAAGAAGCCCTGCCGGAAGAAGAAGACGCGCACCGTCTTCTCGCGCAGCCAGGTCTTCCAGCTGGAGTCCACCTTCGACATGAAGCGCTACCTGAGCAGCTCCGAGCGGGCGGGCCTGGCCGCCTCCCTCCACCTGACCGAGACGCAGGTCAAGATCTGGTTCCAGAACCGGCGCAACAAGTGGAAGCGGCAGCTGGCCGCCGAGCTGGAGGCGGCCAACCTGAGCCACGCCGCCGCCCAGCGCATCGTCCGGGTGCCCATCCTCTACCACGAGAACTCCGGCGCCGTCGACAGTGGCGGCGGCGGCGGCGGGGGCGGAGGGGGCGGCGGCGGGGGCGGCGGAGGGGGCCCGACCGGCAGCGCGCCCGTGAGCCAGCCTTTGCTCACCTTCCCCCACCCGGTCTACTACTCCCATCCGGTGGTCACTTCGGTGCCGCTTCTGCGGCCCGTCTGAGGGGCCCCAGCCTCGCTCAGACGGCCGGACGGACAAAGGGCGAATCAGGGAGGCAGAGAGACGGAGAGGGCGATGGGCAGGTGGGGCGAGAGGGAGGGACGGGACGAGAAGGGAAGGGAAGGGAAGCGGGAAGGGCGAGTGGCTTCTTTCGGACACCGAGCCGCCCTGCTCAGCCCAGCCGCCCCCCCGGCAGCCCACCCGATCAGGCCTCCAGGCGATCCGCCCTAACCAAGGAGCAGCTGGAGCGAAGCGCCTTTCCCTGACTTTGTCGCCGTTGTAAGTCAGGCCCTGCCGCCGGCGGTGCGATTCCACCAAGCCGATCTTGGACGGTTTCCTGCCCTCCGGTCTTGTTGCTTTCGGGGGTGTTCAGGAGGCGTAGGAAAAAATAGGACTGTTTAAGAAAAAGAATCGTGGCAGAACTGTAAATCGGGCCTGGTGAAGAGAGCGTGTGTATTATCTTTTTAATTATTATTATTGCAATTATTATTATTATTATTATTACTTTTATTATTATTATTTGATTTAATTCTATTTAAAAATGGAGAGGTTTGTGCAAATGAATATAGTAATTGCTCGGGAGGCTGGGAAGGGGGGGGGAGTCACTATTTCTTTCATCCACCTGGTGCCAAACGCTCTTCCAGAGTAGAGCTGGTGGGGTCTGCTCATTGGAAGCCACGCCACTTTGGGAATCTGGTATGTTCTGGCGGCGAGGGAGGAAGGTGTCCGTTTCTACTAACTGGTCCGGCTCCGTTCCAGCCTCTGGAACAGAACAGGTCTTAGAACTCTTAAAGCCCAGTTCGTTGAAAGCCTCACCGATGTATTTATTAAATTTGCTTTTTTTTTATTCCTAGTGGGTGTGTTATTTTTCTTCTTTTTCCCTTGCTTTTTTCCTCCTCTATCGTTCTTTTTTCTTTCTTTCCAGACATCCTTTACACTTCTTCTTTAAACGAAAAAAAAAAAAAAACCCTGTATCTCGCCGACGTGTGCAATATTGTACAATTCTGGAAAGCACTGTTTTTGTTGTTGCTATTTCGGGAGGCGGAGGGCTGGCGACGAAACATGGGGTTTGTTTTTTCATTGTATAATCTTCGTGGGGGTGACGGCGGAGGTGCATAAAAGGAGGTCGTGGGGAGGGGGAAGACAAAAAGCGGGGCGGCTTGAAGGCCGTTGCTACCGACCTCCAAACTTCAAAGTAATGTCGAGGGTGTCAGGGCGCTTTAAGTGATGGACAATCAGTCTCTGAAGACGAATTGTAACTTGTTTGCTATACTGTACAGTTTTCTGGTCAGTTTCAAGGAGCGCGGCGGGAAAGGTGGGGTTTAGCCCTGAAAGGCGATCTCTCCCCTCCCCCCCCCCCGCCTTCTTTCCTGTCTGTGTCTTTCTCACCTGTTGTTTGACAAAATTGTTTCCGGGTCTCAGCATATTTTTCTTCCACTCCTTTTGCCTCTCCCCCCCCCCCCCGCAAGTAGGGATCGGTCCTCTTTTTAAAATAATACCAATTTTGAAAAAAAAATGTTATAATCAGTGTCGTGTGGTTGCAGAAGGGAAAAACACAAATAAAGCAAAAGCTCTTAATTGACGATGACGGCGGCGGTGTTTGGGGTTTCTTCTTTTTTCAACAAACATGATGAACAGCAGGCGAGGACTCTGGGAAATGGGAGAGAACGGGTGTCTTGGATCTGGTGGGACGCATCAGGCCGCCTCACCGGGACGGAAGGCTTGCTCACATCTGCGGAGGCAGACAGAAGAGCCATTGTTCTCTGACGAAAGGGAAGGAGCCGGCCAGGTTTGCCTGCGCGGCCAGGAGGGATTTTCCTAAAATCCTTTCTCTCCCACCCACGCCATCTCCAGGTTCTGGAATACGCCTCTTGCTGGGACCTGCAAGCATTTTCTAGCCTTGCAGACTTAAGAATAATTGGTTACTTCTTAGAATACCCCCTGCCTGAAGTCTCAGGTAAATGTTTCGGCTCATGATCACCCATTGGGAAACAAATACACTATAAGACACCACACACACTCCGCCACCACTCATTTTTAAGCTAGACTCTTTGGGCGACGATCCGCTCTATTCATAACTTCCTTCGCTCACCGTTCACGCTGTGCTGCGCAGTTACCAGAAGGAGGAGACTTAAATCACAACGGAACATCAGGTCAAAGTTTCCATTTAAGAAATGAGACAAGATACGGGAGGAGGGGCGAGTTTGTTCTACAGAGAGAGAACAATATATTTTATTTCGTTTATTTCTTATACAAGGGATGAACAGGGCCCGGGCCGATGCGCTCCAGAACTATTTTCCCGGAGGAGCGGGGCAGGGGCCGGCGAAGCCCTTCTCCTCTCGCTAACCCAGCGCTTTCTGGGAGACGGGAGAGTAATGGTATCATGCCCAGCAGGCGAAGGGTTAAAACCCCTCTGGCGTCACAGCTAGAACTACAGAGAGAGCCAGAGAGCGAGAGCGAGTGAGCCAAGCAAGCAGGAGAAAGCCTGCTTTGAAGGCATACTGAAGAGGGCGGCGCGCGCCGCTTGGAACGCCGCGTGGTTTCCACCTCCGGGCCCACGTTCGAACTTAGAACGCCCGAACCTTGCAAGCTGGTTTCGCGAAGCTCGGATTGGCTGACTTGGTCCTCAGCAGTGCGGGCGGGCGCTTACCTTTTCTTGCACCAATCTTTGGCGCTGCAGGCGCCCTGGTGTCCCTTTTTGTTCTTGCTGCAGCTCTCCAAGGGGAGCGAGGGTGAGATTTCCGGACCGACCATATCTCGGTGGCAGGACCACTCAAATATAGCATTCCAAAACGACTGGTCCCAGGGACTTGGGAAGGACATTTGTCCCTTGTTAGGAGTACTTCTTAGTCTCACTTTAAAACTGAGTTGTTGCCTGATAGCCAAAGCGAATCCTTTAGGCAGGTACTTTCAATTTGATTCCATGACAGCAACCCGCATAAAACTCCTTACGTCTTACATTTGACTTTAAAAAAAGGAATTCGAGTGACAATCCCCCCAATTGGAAATAAATTTTGTTGTTGTTCAGTCCAGATAAAATTTGCCCAAATAACAGTTTACATGGCGATGTTTCCCACTGCCTTTGAGCTCAATTGGTACTGGGCGTGTGTCATTTAGCAGAACTTTTTAGCCCTTCTTGAGAGATAATATCGTTTTCCGTTTATAGAAAACTGGCATGAATCATTTTTGTGTGTATGTATGTATACAGTTGAGGCAAGGTTTCCTTAAATGAAAAGAAAAGGAACGACTGTAAAGAACAGATAACCATTTATTTTCCTTTCGTTTGGGAGTAAAACCTCTTGGCCTACGTGCTAAATGGAAAATAAACAGAAATTCAGAGTCAAAATACAATCTTCCTTGTGTCACCTACAAACACAGTGATGCCTTTTGGCTGTTTGCAATACTAACTTTAGGCCAAGGCGCTAGCAATCCATTAAAAAAAGCCTGTTGCCACAGCAAATACCCCCTGCCATTGACCAGCACCAGGTAGCAATGTTATCAAACGCCGAGAAAAATAACATTCCTATTTGTGGTTAGTGCCTGGAAAACGGTTCCTGGCTCACCTTGTCTTTACTCAATCGAGAAAGGACCAGTTGAAGGCGAGTATATCTTGCTGATTCCCCCACTTTAATTCTTGATCTTGCTTTTATATGTTACACCTGCTGTTCTTGGCTGCAACCTTCTTCCTATCCCAGGATCCCGATTAAAATTGCAACATGCAAACCATTAAGAACTTCTCCCAAAATTCAGATCGATCACTTGGGAAACCTTCTTCCCCCGCCACATAAACACACACACACACACACACACACACACACACACAGAGAGAGAGAGAGAGAGAGAGAGAGAGAGAGAGAGAGAGAGAGAGTCATAAAATCTGCATTAAGAAAGCCCGGTAATTCTTTCCAATTTACGCAGCTTCGGGATTCATTTAATCCTGCAGATAGACCGGGCGGTGGGTGGGAAGATCCATGCCCACCTCAGGATTTTTTTTTCAGTATCTGAGATAGACCTATCATAGCTTGTCCAAAAATCTAAATCACTCTCCTCCTCTTCCTCTTCTTGTTAAGAGCGAGTCTCAGTTCTGAACTCTAGCGCGCCCGAGGAGGCTGCCCAAGGAACTGTACATTTTTTATTTTTCAAATACAAACTCCAAGATTCTTCAGTCATCATGGGTACAAACCAACGTTTCCAAGCTGTGTCTGAGGAGGAAATCATAGCGCTTCCCAAAATCTGAATTTTAACCTCGACTGCCTCTGGGCCCCTTTCTCTCTGACTTTCCCAGACCTTCCAGCAGACCTTTTTCTGTACTCTACTCAAGGAACTGACTCAGCATGTCTTCTGAAAATATGCTGATGTGCCTCTCCTATGGCACTTCGCTTAACAAGAATCTAAATTCACTCCAGGCCCAGTCTGCATTTTACTGATATCTAGGAGGCCCATCAAGGTTGGCATGAGTCACGAAGAACAACCCTCAGACCCCCAGGGCTATTCACATTCTCTCTCTCTCTCTCTCTCTCTCACACACACACACACACACACACAGAGAGAGAGAGAGAGAGAGAGAGAGAGAGAGAGAGGAGAGAGAGAGAGAGAGATTCAAATACACTTCATTACTTCATTAGGCAACCTATGGTTTGCTAGCCAGGCGGGTGAAGGGCAAGGGTGACTTCTCCCAGAAGCACACTCCCCGTGCGTCATGGCGCCGGCTGGCCTTCCACGGTGTTGGCCTGAAGAGGTCGGGATGCTAACGTCTCCCCAGGACTCTTGCCAACCGGAAAGCCCCGCCTAAACGTCACTCTTTGTGGTAAACTGGATACAGGTTGCAGTCAGCCGGGGCTGTTTAAACTCTTGGATTCCGCAGGGGCCAAAATTCTACTTTGGCACCGAATTAAGAAGAACAGCAAAGACTTGTGTGGCACCTGAAAGGCTAACACGTTTTGTTTGTCGTAAGGTTCCATGGACTTCAACCCCCGTCGCCACTGGATCCAGCTCCTGGCTCGTCTGAGGTTTGGGCTTCCTCATCCTGGCCAGAGCGCACGGAGAAGGCCTTCCACAGCCTCAAAGCGCCTGGAAACACTGTCTTTTCAAGCCCAGAACAGCCAATGAACTATATATAGTTTGTTTTTTATCGGGACAGTAACTGGGATACCTTATTCCTTTTTTTAAAAAATGGAATAAATAAGAGTAGACACATTAAATCCGCAGTAGTGTTGCACCCTTTTAGAACAATAGAAACCACACCGGCTTAAAAACAATATCCTGGAAATCATTGGGGCTGTTTGGTCTCAATTCACAGGCTGTTCCTTAATCTGCAGCCACTCCACCACCACTTCTGTTTATTGCTGAAACCGGACTCGGACAAATCTCTGCCTTTTGTTTGCCAGGAGAGAGCGAGAGCGAGAGCGCGCGCGCATTCCTCATCCCCCGGGTTCGGAGCCTTCTCCATCCCTCCCACCTCCTCTGACTTCTTTCCTTTAAAGCTCGAGTGAACAGGACTCGCTGGAGTGTTTGTATAGGCAACACACATGTATTTCTTTTATTTAGGAGTAAACAGAGGCTTGCTGTGTATAGAAAACAGCAGACACCAAGATATAAAAACTTCCCCCAGCCGCCTGCTCTGGCGGCAGAGAATTCAGCCGACTTGGGCCGGTGGGGATTAGAACACAGAGCAGAGCACGCCGCCGCGACGGGAGCGAGAGAGAGAGCGAGCCTGCAGTGACTCTAGGTTGTCGCTGCAGACATTTAGGAGGTTGGTATTCTTTCGCAGCTTCTTGCCATATCTGGGGTAGAGTTGGGGTGGGGGATGCTCCTATTGCGTGCGTCTTCAGTTAAATCCCTTGTTCTGGGATGCCAGGGACGTAACTCGAGAAGCAGGCAGCGGGAAGGAGTCGGAACTAGGCGTGGGTAGGGGGAGAGATAAAGTTAGCTAAATAGTCAGGCAAGCCAGGAAAGGGGGTTGTGAGGACAGGGAAAGGGGGGGAAATTCAGCTGGGAATTCGAAACGGGGACGGGCTCCCTCTTCTCTTCCCCCCCCTCCACCCCCGGTGCCCGGAATCTGCTGCAAGTGTCTCTGTAATAATCACTTTGCTCTATCGACTTAGCATAGTGTGTGCAAACGGAATGAGAAGCCCATTAAGAGCATTAACAGATCGGCCCCTCATAATACAGCAGCTCATATTGATCGCCAAACGTCTGTAAAATATTGTTTCAAATGAATCTATTGTTCCTCTGTGCTCTTTTTCGTCAGTGTTGATGACCTTGGTGTGTGCTAGCAAATAGGCAAATTATGCTCTCAGGGCTCCAACCTGATTAAGCAGCTTTCTCCCCCCCCCAAAAAAAAAAACTCGGTTGCCGCTTCCCCTTCCCCTTCCCGTAGGTTTCCAAAGAACAACGAGAGCTCTGGAGATGGAGGGGGTGCTCACGAAGGCGGAGGGACCTCTGAAGGTCTGGATTCTGGATTTGAGGTTCAGGTTCCGGGTAGAGAGTACAGACCAACGCAGCTCCTAAGTGACACTGACGGGGCACCCGTGTTGTGTACATCCAGAATTAAGTCCTTGTTCCACGGGGCTCACTCCCAGATTAACGTGCATAGCAAGGCAACCTCAGTAGAGCTCTTTAAAGGAACCACTGTTGCCAGTTATGCTGGTAACACCGGGCAACTTGGCCCTTGCTTCACCCTTTGTTATTACCCAGGTTTACTCCTCTCCGGTCAGTCCACCAGGACTGCAATTCAAGACATATGGGCTGGGAGTTATTCCACTCAGCTTAGTGGGAGTTCTGACTTCCGGGTAAACCTGTATGGGTTTCCTCTGCAAGGCTTGGAAGCAAGGCTTGCTGAAGTTATAGATACAGTACCTCTTTCAGGGTGGACTTGGGTGGAATCAGGCTATGGGGCACTGCATGTCTTACAAGTACTCTTCCAGTATGGCGCAGGCTAAAGATAGATCTAAGGTGGCCTGTTGGTCCGAGTTTTCAGCATGGAGCCAATTTCTTTCACCTTAATTCCCCTCCAAGCCTCATTAAAGTGAAGCTATTTGTCCATGCTGGGGGAGGGAGGAATAAGAAGTCTGGGTCCTAGAGCCTTCTTTATTCTTATTAAACCTTGAATTTGTTGCAGGGATAGTTACCCTTGAGTTCACCAGTAGCTAAGCAAGGCCCTCTAATATTCTTGGAATCTCTCAGAATATCCCAGCCAGCATGGCTACTGACCATGCTGGCTAAGGGTTTATGAGAAGTGAAGACCAAAAGTGTTGTTTTGCTCATGTGAGTTTTGCAGCCTTCCAGGGTTTTTTTTTTTTTGTTTTTGTTTTTTGGTGGCGGCTGGCATTGTAATTTGTTTGTGCCAGCATTAACATAGCTAACCTCTATACTGTGAAAATTTTCCACCTGTTGATGGCTTTGTCTATCATGCCCTTCAAGATATCAGAAAGGGACTCCAAAGAACTGCCAGGTGTCTCCCATTGTCCTCAGATCTGGGGCAGCTGGGCAGCTCATAAGCAGCCATGGTACAAGGGGGGCTTAGTCATACAGTTCCTATAACAGTCCAGTCACTGACCATTAACTATGCTTGTTGGGGCTCCTAGCCAGCAAAACATAAAGATGGTCAAAACTTCCACACTTCTGCTGTATAAGTTAATTAAGCAGTGAGTCCTAAGACATTGGAGAGAGTTTAGAATAATCATATGCCATCAAGCCAATTCCGACCTATGTCACCCCTTTCCAGTGTTTTCTAAGTAGAAAGTACTCAGAAATGATTTACCATTCCCTTCTTCTGGGAGCATCCTGGGACTGTGCAGCTTGCCCAAGGCCACAAAGGCTGGCTCTCATCCCAGGAGGCCCAGTGGGGGGTTGAACTCCCAACCTCTGGCTCTGCAGCCAGGTACCTTGTTCATTGAGCTATCCAGCCAGCTGCTTTCTAGTGATCATGCAGAAGGTTGCAGTAATATGAAAATATGGCTAGATGTAAACTGATGGAATTTGCTTCCAAAAGCAATATACCTGAGGTCAACCTGTATTATGTATGATCACTGTTGGTTGACATCCATAGGCACTTCTCCATTGACTTGAGCAGAATGGGCTAAAAGAGTGAGGATGGGGTGGCCCAATCCATACCTGACTTCCATTCAAAGCATTTGGTTCCTTTCATCAACAAAAGCATTTTCTACCAAATTGGCTGGAGATTACTCTTGTGCTTCTCAACTAGACCTTTCAAATAAGTCTTCTGACTTTTCCGAATTAGGGTAGCCAGATGCAAAAGAAGACATGACTCTGCACCTAGTGATGTAGCTTAGAGAAGGAGATTTTGATGTGGCCAAAATCCTCTCCTCTGCAAAATTACTAAAGCTACAGGAGCTCTGTCTCCTTTTCTCTTTTCTCCTTGTCTCTGGCTTTCTTCTGTCTCTAGTTGCTGAAGGCTGAAACGCTCCCAGATTTCAGAGTCCACATAACTTTGGTCCAGCGCTTGTCCTCCTATTGTCACTTTCTTCGTGGAGTTGTTTACATCCTAGTGAAACTAGAGATCTTCAAACAGTAACATCTCTAGATTGGGCTGGAATCCTGAAGTTGGAACTTGAAGGTTCCAATGAAAGGAGTGTGCCTTGTTCCAGAGAAGCTTTTGGAATCCTGATGCATTCTCTGAGATCGCCCTTTTCACTCTAAAATAGGTAGTGCACTCTGGTATACTCTGGTTTCTCTTCAGATCGTATAGTGCAGTGAGATGTGGCCTGTAACTATTCGTACTGGGTGTGGAGGATTGCATTCTGAACGCTTACTCATAGTTTGAAAGAATGACAACGACAACCCAAAGAGACAGGAAATTTGCTCATCAAGAGACAAAGTTAGGCAGATGTCTTCCTAGTGCCTGATGCTCCTATTGTTTTCATGCAGAGAGCTCTTTTCCTCATGGACACATGTAGGTAATATGACACATGCACCATTGCTGGAATCTGAACTGGTACAGTCCAGCACTAAGAGCAATCTGTAGTCTTCGGGTGAGGAAAATGCACCACTGTTTAGCTCAAGCCCTGGAATTCATTTCGCCCTCGTCAGGAGGACAAAATCGGTGGGTTGTAATTTTCTCTTCTCCCAACCACGAGTTTGCTTTTAATATATCGACAGTGCAGTCTCTAGTGAGAAGTAAATTTCAGTGTGTTCCATGAGGTTTATTCCTTGGAAAGTATGTTTTAGGACTAAGCTTAACCAGCCTATAGTTACAAAACCCTGGAGGTAATAGCAGAGACTCTCCTTCCTTATTGCGACCAATGTGTAGAGACATACACTTTTTTCTTAGGAAAGGAATCCTTTTGGCAATGTATTGGGATCTCAAGAACCAGGCAATAAGAAAGCAAAATGACCCAGGCTGATACCAGGAGTATCTATTTCCGCATTGCGTTTTTAAGGAAAAGCAGAAATGGTCAATACTGTATCTAGGCCTCTAGATGTTAGGTCTGGATCACTACTCCCATTAACCTCAGCCAGTATAGTGAGGTATCATGGGCACTGTAGTCCAGTTTGAATTTAAGGCATTTGGAGAACCACCCTCTGTGTACTTTTGGATAAAAGCTATCAGGAATTAAATTTCAGGTGCTATAGAAGGAGTGTGGCCTCCAAAACAGGGAGGAACAATACACCATGATCTGGCAAGCCAAATGACCACCCACCATGTTAAGATCACTTCCCACCTACTACCAAGCATCTCGGTGCTAATTGGCAGGGTTAGGTGAACAAGATATCCGCATGGTTCTCAGAAACAGGGAAGATAGCAGTCGCTCTCCCCCCAAGCTGCTGTTGGGATTCTCTAAGCTGCTGTTCTATTGGTGGAAGGACTCACCAATTTTACGCAATTCGGGCTCCAGAGCGAACTCCGATCTGCTGCAGCCTGTGTCACTGAACGTGGCACCTTTGGCGTTCAAGCGGATGCTCTGTCACCTCAAATTAAAATGAGCCCAGTGGTGCCTCTTACTCAATAGGGCCCACCCTGACAGGCAGCAGCTGCCCAGAGTTGCAGTTTGGAGACTTGTCTAGCCTCCCAGAAGATGTCAAAGAGGGAGCATGTGCCCTTCCATTCCCAAGCGTGCACTCTGTAGCTGTGCCATGTACGGTGCTTTCCTCTTTTACTCATGATGCTAATATGAGGAGGGGTGTCACTCATTCAGCCAAGAGCCATTGTGGTGTAGTGGACAGAATCATGGACTAGGACTCTGGAGACCTGGGTTTGAATCCCTGTTGGGCCTTGGAAAACCACTGAAGGGGGGAAAGAGTAAACCACTCCTTGAATATTTCACATGTCTTGAGAACTCTATCAGGATGGCAGTAAGTCTGATGCAACTTGATGACACATAACAACACATAAATGAAGTGCAGAAGAATCGGCCAAAGTAGTGCTGTCCATGCCCCTCTCCTTTCTTTACACATTGGCAAGATGCAGTGCCACCTGATATAGACTTATTCAGCACTGTTGTGTTCAACTCTGCTTACACCCAGGAAACGGTGTGTTTGGTTTTACCATCTAACAAGGAATCTGATGCTTATCTACTCAGAAGTATGTCTTGAATACTCTATACCTGGAAACCCTAGAAGTGTCACCTTGTGTTGAAGGGACTTGAGGGTGCATGATTAAGTGATGAGTTCTGTGAGGGTGCTCTCTATTTGGTTAGATATCTTTTATTACAAATCCTGGAGAAGGTCAGAGATGCTAGGTCCTATCATCTGCTGGATCAGGGCACAGGTGGTGCCTCACCCCATTTTGGGGGAGACCCCCTTCCACCAACCAAGAGCAAAGCCAAAAATGCAAAGCTTATAAACCACCCATAGTGCTAAAAGCACTCACTGTGTGGCTTACAGTTTTTAATTAGTAATAAGTAAACTGTATATTCAATTTACAGACCTCAAAAGGATGAAAAGCTGAGTCAACCTCAAGCTGCTACCTAGGATTGAATCAGGGTTATCACTTTTGGACAGCATGGCCAATAAACAAGAGATTGTGGAACGTGTAGTTAAAAAAACAGGGAGGGTACCATCTTGAGAAAGGGAACTATTTGGTCAAGATTAGTGGGGAAATCATGGGCTAGACTGGAGCTGAGACGCTTGGAAACCAAAATAAAGAAAAAGCTGTACCAATGTTTCCTTGAGAAACAATTTTGTCTACCCGTACTTTGAAAAAAAAAATTAAAAAAGGGAAGTGTTTTAGGGAATACCTTGGGCTATTGTTCCCTTGCCTCGGTTCCAGCTTTATATCTGATGTACTGTTCTTTGTAATGCTACAGGGAACCTTTGGCCCTCCAGAGGTTTTGGGTGTCAGAGTCGGCCATCTTGACCAATGGCAATGAATGCTGGAAATTATCCCCCCAAATATGGAGAACCCAAGATGCCATAGCGTACAACTACGTGGGCCTGAGAAAACATAGAGCGATCTCACATTTTTACGCCGTCCTTCTCCTTAGGTTTTAGACTCCGTTTAATCTCCTCAACATCCCTATGAGGCCGATGAGGCTGAGACATACATCTATGCCAAGGTCACTCAGGGAGCGATTGTAGCTGAGCCGTTTTCCCGGAAGCAGTCCAGTAATACGCTTAATCTCTACCTTTCACGGACTCCTGTACTCTTGAGATTCAGGCGGGCATTTCCCCACAGAGTCTGTATCCGCAAAGGAAGTAGAAGGAGATAGACTTCTAACAGGATAGAAGGAGCTACAACACGTTCTTTGTACGTGTTACGTTCCTGATGGCTTAAAACGACGGCAGAATGAAAAGCGTTGGGGTATAACCTTGCTCTTTCCGGTTATAAGGGGTTTTCTGGTGCAGGATTAAAAATCGTACATTTCCCTGCGATTCTTGAGTGTTAGCCGTCCTTTTCACTGCATCATTATTGTCCCGCGCTTAATCCTGTTGGAGAGGGTTCCGTGTGGATGCAGCCTTGCAACTGAATGTGATTAATTTGGTAACCGTGCCGATTGCAGGAAAAAAAGAGACGCCTCGGCTCTGCGGATCCCCGACCCCTTTTCTCTGAGTAAGATCTCGATAGACTTTCTAAGACATCTATCTGCTCTGAAATAAACTTGGTTTAGGCTTGGTTCTTCCTAGCGCGGCTTCCCAGAGGAGTTGCATGACGGGGCTTTGCAAAAACCTGTGTGTTCCCAGGCGGTTGGAAAACTCGGAACTTGCCTTGTTCATATGTTGCAGGAGACTTTATGCCCGACCTCCCTGCTCCTTGAGACTCTCTGGCCGGTTTATGGCCGTTCCCCTTTCAGCTCAGAAGCATCTGCTGTTGTTTCTACTTAGGCGCTCTTTAACTTTGATGGAGATTAAAGCGGGAAAGGAGAGAGGAGGGTTACTTCGGGATGAATCCAAAAATAGAGGTGATTAGTCGGTGGCACTATTAATTATGGATCTTGGGATATGTGAATGTTAATAGACTTTGCATAGAAGCCAGCCGTGGCCAGTGGAAAGGTTGGAGCGCTTTGGGCGCTATTGGAAAGGACCTTTGCGCGCAACATTTTTTGATTCAGGTGATGGCTTTACACTTGGTGGTCCCCCAAATATACGGTGCGTCTAATATTTAGCTCAGCAGTAGCCGTAGACCAAACATCCGATGTAAGGAAACGGGACTGGGGCGGATTTCATGCGGTTGCTTAGTCGAGACGAACTTGGAAGAACCTCCACAGGCTGAGTATCCATCATATTTTTGGCAGGTCTTTTCTGGTTACGTGTTAAGATCACTAAAATTTTACCTAGTCAGGGAAGTTACTCCTTAACACCCTATAGCAGTAGTTCCCAACGTTGGGTAATCCAGGTGTTCTTGGAGTACAACTGCCATAAACCCCAGCCAGCACAACTGGTGGTGAAGGTATTTGGGAACTGGACAAGAACACCTGGGTTACCGAAGGTTCGGAGCCGCTATAGCCTCATGATGAATTCAGTGGGAGTCTACTCTGAGTAAACCATGCACAGTTGCCACCCCCAAACTGGAGCAACCCCAGAGTGTTGTACTTCGACTCCCATCCTCCCCATTAACTGGCCATCATGACCAAGACTGATAGGCGTTGTAGATGGTCAGCAACGTCTGAAGTACAACTACGCGATGTAGAATTTCCAAACGACAGGCATGGGTAAACCGTGGCCCTCCAGACTCTGAGTTCCATCAAATGATGGGGATTGTAGTCCAACACAGTCTCAGGGGCAACCGGTTAATCATCCTTGGATGGGCCCTTAGCACCTTGATAAATAAGTCCAGAATTGCTATTCCAGATTAAATAACGTTCAAACAAACTGGTGGAATTGTAAAAAAAAAAAAAAAAAAAAAGAGTATGTGGGTGCAGGATGAGTTGAGAAAGTGCGCTTTGAAGGCGTTGCTTGAAACGGTCTAACTCTCTCTCCACTGCATTTCTCAGGTTTGGCCACCTGGTCTCCGCTCAACTCTCAATATTTAAAATAAATCCAAAGGATCTCTCGCTCTCCTAAACTCCAGTCGCTTTCATGATGGAGTGGAAGCATCAGATTTTCATCAAAGTTCTATTAAGTGAAACATAGGTTGCGGGGCACCCTCTGATTGAAACAGTTTAAATTTTAATTGTGTTTTTAATTTGACATATAGTTGCAGAAAGGAATGACACTACAACGCCAAGGGGCGGTCGATTTTCTTAATTTCTCCCCGAGGAATTGATGAGTCTATCAGGCCACTAGATTGGAAACACATTAAAGCTCTCTGGTTAGGTTGTTAATTGGAACTTGATGGATAGGGGAGCCTCGGATAGGCTATGCTGATCCAATCTGCCTGACTTTTCTGTTTTCCAATAAATTACACAATTCATTTTCCAGCCACAGATTACATAAATTGTGCGCTGCTAGGGCTCTCTCTCTCTTTCTTTTCAAAAATCGGGAGCCTTCTCCGCTTTTCCCATCCCTCTCCCGGTCTCCCCGTCCCCCCCCCCTTCACACCACCAAAGTCTATTGCGAGATGTCATTTTCACCAACCAACACTCCGCCCTCCCCCAAAAAACCGGGCAGCATAGCCTCTTGAATGAAAATCGAAACATAATCAACGTTTATACTTAGAAAATTTATTGAGATCATTTTCTCTGGTATTTCTTTATTTTAAAGTTTGGACGCTCCATATATCATAATCCACATGTGGCAAAAGGGGGGAGCAGAGTGGGGGGGGCACTGTGTTTAATATTTATCGAAGCTTGATTCGGAGATCAAACTTGTTTATGACTTCATCTGTCATTTCAGGGGGGAAACCTGCTCCTGATATTACAGGCTCTCAACAAGCCTATTTTCCAAGCGCTGCAAAAGCAGGGGAGATCAATTTTTATTAGGGACCTTTGAAAGCTAGCTCGGGGCCACTTGAAGAAGTGAAGCTGCTTCTAATCTGCAGGTCTCCACTCCAAAGTGTCACCCCTCCCCTTCTGTCTTGGAAAAGTTGTTTTTCCTTTCTCGGTGCGACTTTCTTATTTAGCAAGGTGTGTGTATCGGGTGGGGGGAGAAGAAGGAGGGAGAGGAGGGAAATGTTTTGAGAATATGTAAAGAGAGTGGGATATTTTGGACAGAACTTAACTGGGGACGGGTGTTTTGGTCATAACCTTGATTTCTTTTTTCGTTCCCCTTCTCCCGCAAACTTTGGATGTTATGGTCTTACTAGCCCTACTTATATTTACTACCTAAAGCAGAACTGGTTAGCACTGGTTCATGGAATCAGGACTCACAGGGTCCTAATCTTATTGTTTTCTTAACAGCAGGGACTATGGCATCCTTCCCCCCCCCTCCACTTTCTGTTCCCTCTAAATCAGCTAGAATTGTCATAGTAGTTGGGAGATAAATAGATTTTCCAGGATCAGTACATGGGTGAAAGCTATATCTGATATAACGCAAAGAGGTGTTTGGGTCTTAAATAAGCAATTAAGATCCATTAGCTTCACAAAATACTTGCTCCTCATTTGTTGTTACAGGAGCTGCCCCGAAGGGCACACACACTTTACATTCTGGAGCCTGCTTTCAAGGCCCTTGAAATTAGTTGTAAGTATGCCTCTGCACATGTGCAGAATGTTTTTTGGTGATCACTAAGTAATGGCAACTCAGTTTGTCCCAAAAAAGTAGGATCAGACCATGGATAACTGGGGCAGTTCTCGGGCAGTTTGAACACATCTCTTTGTGCATTGGAGGTGGGGATCCAGTTAGTAAAATATTGATTGTGAAAAGATCACAAACCTATTTTCAAACCATTAATTATATTTATGTAACTTATATATTAAAAAAATGTAAGAGTGGGTGATGCCTTTACAAATCATCTCAATAAGAACCACTTTACAATAAAATCATAAAGTCAACTCCCACTTGTGGCAATCATACCAAGGTTTTCCAGGTATAATAGCCTCTGAAGTGGTTTATAACAGCACTCCAATTATGGAGGTGTTCTGGGACCATATACCTCATTCCAAGGCCATACCTGCCTCAGGTGCTCTTCACTGACTCCTCTTTCTCCCCCGGAAGCATAAAGGGGACTTGAACTCAGGAGGGCCCCCGGTGGCCCAACCTATGGAGCCCTACTAGATAGCTGTGGTTTCGGCCAGTACAAGAGGGAACAAACAGCAATAGTATATTCGTCAGACAGTTTCTTGTGCATTGAAGGTCCAGTTTAGTCCTCCAGATGGAGTGTAGATGCGTGTCTGTCTTGTTTAGACCCTTCTGGGCAGCAAGGCGCCCATCCTCTTCTTCCAGGACAAAAGGTCATCGCTCACAGAACCTAAATGGAACAGGGCTTCCAATGTATATGTATATGTGATTCCCAGCACGGTCTAGTGGATAGAGTGACGGACTAAGATTCTGGAGAGCAGAGTTCCCTGCTTGGCCATGGAAACTCACTGGGGGAGGAGAACTGGTAAAACCACTCCTTGAATATCTCATTTATCTTGAAAGACCTATTAGGGTCACTATAAGTCGGTTCCGACTTCACGACACACGTAGGTGTATATGATGCATAAAAGAAAATAAGGACAATGCCAGCAATCGTCCTGAGCTCTGCCTCCCTCCATGGTGAGCCAGAAAAGCTTCGGGGGTCAGAGACTTTGCCTGCCAGGCAGGCCGGGGCCCCAGAACCCCTCTGCCGGGGCCGGGGCCGGAAAGGGAAGGGATGGAGCGAGGCCTTGGCCTCTACATGAAAGCCGTCATTTTCCGAGAGGTGAGCCCCGGCGTGGCGTCGGCGCTCGGCTCCCGTCCCATCTATTGATCGGCGCCTCCCCGTCCAAACGGCTGCCGGAGACATTTCGCCGCTCGCGGGAAAGCAGAGGCGCTCCCCAAACAAAACAAAACAAAAAATCCATAGAGTAAAATGGCTGTTGGTGGGGATGATGATTTCCAGGCGTCCATAAAGGACGCCAACAAAAGCCTTCCCCCGCTTGCCGGAGCCGCTCACCTCTTTTTTTTCTCCATCGCCTCTTTTTCCTCCTGACAGATGTGGCCATTTAACAAGTTTAGGTCGAAACGGGTGTATAAAATGCACCCATTTAGCTCTGACAGGGCAGATTTCACGCCCTGCCTGCCCCGGTTGTAAATTCTCCTCCACCTCTTCGCCAGGCCCAATAGATCACCATTTCACCCAGGGCTCCTCCTGACCTGCCCGGAGCATATGCCTCGCTTTAGCTCGGCAAATCAGGAGGAGGCCGCGCCCGCCTCCTCCCGGGCCGGAGGGGGGGGGTGACGTTCGCCTGCCGGGAGACAACAATGGCCTCGGCTCGAGGGGGACTCTGAAAGGCCCGGCCGGGTTTACTCAGAAGTAAGGCCCCGTTGCTTGGCCTGGAGGTGGGAAGGTTTGTTTCCGGGGGGGGGGGGGAGAAGTGTGCCATCCGTCAGCTTCACAGGCCAGGAGAGGGGACTTTTCCTGGACGACACCTTCTAAAACACTGTGTCAGCTGGGGGATTCTGGGCTTTGTAGTCCAAAAGAAACCTTTCCCATCTTTGTGAATAGGGCTGTGGGCCTAAAAAGCAGGTGCTGAGGGGCAAAGCAGTGTGGCCCTCCTGGCTTTCTTCCTGGTTACCTAGATTTTGCTGTCCTCTTGTCAGAAACAGGAAGCTGGTCTGATCCATAGAACTGACCAATAAACAAATCCAAAGTAACACCAAATGCCAATGAGTTCTGTCCTTTCATTGTCGTTCCTAATGTTGGTAATTAATATAGATGGACACATCTTGATCATTCAAGAGTGACTGCCACTTCCTAAGGATCTGTACTTTTAACAATTGTGTAAAACCAAAAACTGTATTTAAGGGCAGCTGATACAAACTGTTAATTTTATCTATACTTGGAACGAAAGTTCTTTCTTTAAAGCGTCCAAATGCCACAGTTGGCAAGGTTTCTGTGCTTTTAATGCATGCAAAAGAGGATATTTCAGCAGGTTTAGTTTCCATAACAAGCTGCACTTGCTGAATTTCCCACCTCCACAGGAAATGTGCAGAAACTCAGTCTTCTTTTGTGTCTTCTTGCCATATTTATGTCCTTGGATCTGGCTGTCCTTGGATCTGGCCAGCCAGATCCCGTGTGAATGCTTCACGAATTTCAACATTTATTTCCAGCGCTGAAACATGAATTCCTCTCTTAGTTCAATGAAAGTTATTCAGTTTTGCATCTCACATTTGTTTACTAGGAAATACAGAGGTTAGTCGTAATAAGTTCTTTAGAGCCTAAGCCCAGTTAAATGTGCTAAGGTTGTGAAACCAAATTTATGGAAAGCCCTATTGAAATCAATTATTTTAATAGAATTGTGTTCCTAATCCAGCATCTGAGCATTACAGATATGTATTCTGATTCAGTACAATGTTTGGTAAGCCTAACTGCTTAGGATCAAACAACGGTGAGACTGATAGGGTCAAATAGCTTAAAAATAGTAAAGTTTCTTTTTCAGGTGAACAGAAGTAGATTGTGAATATTCAACTGGCCATGTGCAAAATGTCTTTTCTGATCTTAAAGTTACTGCAGCCCAGTTTCATAGAGTGAGATCAGGGGCTAATGACTATCTGATGTAGTTTCCAAGCAGTCTCGAATCCATGGCTATTAGATGACTGGGTAGCTGTGGTAATATATCCAATTTTCAAAACTGTATTTTTATCCTGTCTGCTTTGGGTAGCTTCCCACCTATACACCACCTCCAATTATCAAACATAGTTCTGCTTAGCTTCCACCATGAACAGTTATTTTAGCAGTAAGACTTAAATTCTGTACCTACTTGCATGGCAGTCACTCCACTGAACACAGTGAAACATACTTGTGAATAAACATACACAGGTTTACAGAGGCAATGGGACACATGAAATGTTAGCATATCAGAAGAAAACAAAATAAAAAAGATAAAAAATGTTGTGGCACCTTAAAAACTAACTGCTATATTTTATTGTGAGCTTTTGTGGACAAGTCCACTTCCTCAGACATAACAGTGGGACTACATGGCAAACATTTGAACATTGATACATGGCCCCAAAACACAGACTGTAAATAGTGTAGCATTTCACACCTGGCAATGGTCTTTAAGAACTCTATTGATATTCAGTTCCCCTCCCAGAAAGCATTGTTCTGTAAATAATGACAATGTTTGGTAGCTAAATTAATCCTTAATTAAACAATCTCTGTTTGGAGGCTATCTATCAATGTATAAATATTCACCATGTAATCCCACTCTATCTGAGGAAGTGGACTTGTCCACAAAAGCTCACATCAAAATAAAGCAGGTAGTATTTAAGGTGCCACAATGTTTTTGCCTTCTTTATTTTTTATTTTTATTTGTTTTGTTTTTGCCTGGTATACTAGCACAGACTAACATGGTTACCTCTTCTAAAACTGCAACCATGAAATGTTAGAAATTTCTGCCAGTAAGATAGTGTCATCTGCATATCTTTAATTATTAATGTTTCTGCCACAAATTTTCACTCCTCCTTCATCTGAATCTAGTCTGGCTTTCCATATGATATGCTCTGTGTACAAATTGAACACATAAGGGGATAAAAATGCACCCTTTTCTGACATGTTTCTCTACAGGAAACCATTCCATCTCTCCATAGTCTGTCCTAATGGTAGCTTCTTGTCCACAGTACAGGTTATGCATCAGGACCATCAAGTGCTGAGACACATCCCTTTATTTCAGAACAAACCACAGTTTCTCATGATCCACACAGTCAAAGCCTTCACTGTTGACTGTAAAGCCTTCACTGTTGACTGATCTTCTGAAATTATCTGGTGCTCTCCAGTAGCCAACAGATATTTGCAATATGATCCTGAGTGCCTCTTCCTCTTCCAAAACTGGCTTGAACCTCAGGCATTTCTCTCTCTGTGTCAGGTGAAAGTCTTTGTTGCAGCAACTTGAGTATCACTTTGCTTGCATGGGAGAGTAAAGTAATGATCCTATAGTTATTGCACTCCTTTACATCTCCTTTCATGGGATTTGGAATATAATTTGAATGTTTCCGGTCTGTGGGCCACTGTTTTTATTTTCCATATTTATTAGCATACTTTTCTTAGGTTTTTGACAGATTCCGTCTTTTTGGCTTTAAACAGTTCTATCAGTATCCCGTCTACTCCTGGTGACTTACCTCTTCTTTGTTCTTTCAGAGCAGCTTTCATTTCCCTTTCTAGAACTGCAAGTTCTTCATCATAGGATTCCTCTTCAAAGAACTAGACAAATATAAACGTTGGTGAGACTTTTTATTGGACCACTAAAAATCAAAAAAATTGCAAGCTTTTGTGGAGAAAATTCCACTTCTTCAGACTTACCCCAACCCCTTCATCAATAGTGCAGAAAGATTGTATACAAGAGTCCAAACATTGGTGGCACATAGCCACTAGGACAAATTTGGGATTATAATTTGTTTTATTTACCAGGCAGAAATAGCCAATTGTGCCAAATTAAAGTCCAAATAATGTTTTTACCTTATTTTTCTTTCTTCTCTTCAAAGGAACCTGTCATCCTTTTATCTCTTCAGAATACTGTTTTCATCTTCTCTTTATTTTCTCCTGGTCAGATAGTATACTTCCCTGTTGGTCATTCAGCATTCCCAATCTGGGCTTAAATTTAGTTACTCCCCATTAACTAAGAGTAACTGGTCACAGTTACTTGTTAACTTCCAGATCTGGAAATGACATCTCTTTAGTGGTGCAAAGACCTTATATTCCATTAGGAGTGTGATCACATTGATGGATTGTTGAGCTGTTTCATGGTTCCCTGTATTCTTTTAAAGACTCGGGGTCAGGTTGCATTAGACATGTAGTGCAGCCCTATCTGGGCTATGATACTTTGTAAAGTGGCATAGCACTTTAGATAGTTGAGTATCATGTAAAACAGCTGTAGCAGATGAAAAAGAGAAAGAACCAAGGAGCCAAGTGAAGGTGGAAAACTTAGTTGCAGAGGGCATCTGCAGGGAGGGCTTACGTTTGTCCAGCAGAAACAATTTTGCTGCCAAAGCCAGAGGAGGACGTTGGTCCTTCCACCCACCCAAATCACCAGTGGCTGGTACCCAAACCCTTCCAAATTATTTTGGTGAATAAGGTAGCAAATTCCACACCTGCCAGCCTGGGTACCTGGCAATAAAATGCAATTTTAACAAATTACAGCCAACAATGTGCTGCCTTAAAAAAAAAAACTGTCCCCCTTCTGGTACCTCATAGTAGTGCCTCTCTCTGTCTTATGGAAGTGCCCATCATCCAGAGTCACTGTTGCTGGGGATGATGGATGATATTAAAAGGTAAGGGAGGTGGCTACCTAAGGCTGTCAGTAAATGGCAGCAGAGTGTTAGTTGTTTGCTGGAGTTGATGAGAGAGGGAGGTGGGGCAATAGCTAGAGGATCTCAAGTTCTCCAGTTTTGGCACAGGGTTCAATAAACAAGGACTCTGAAGAATAAACTATTGCACAAAATCACTATAGGTGTAAAAATACCAAGTCCCAATGTAACATTGAGGTTGATCTTAAGACAGGAGAAACTAGGAAGTCAGCCAAATGAGAAAATAATGACAGTCTTCAACTCCCCTCACATTAAGCAGCGGAATTAATATTCAGGCTATGACAAAGATGAAGGTGATTCTCTTTTTAACTCCAGGATTCAACACAAGATGCTTTGAATTTACAAGGATTTTAAAACCATTTTGGAACAGTGATCGGGATGCTACTATATTCAATACATTCATGAGTGGAAACTTGCCTACAAAGTCACATTTAGTTTCAAAAGAGGAAATTAGGGGTTTTATTAAAAGGAAGTTGAAAGGGAGGGTCAGGAAGGTCAAGTCCCTTCAGGAAGCTTCAGGGATACTTAAAACCATTATAATAGATGCTCAGATTGCAATGTATATCACAGGCTGAGAAAGATAAAAACAAGCCCAACAGGATGCCAGCATGGTTAATGAGCAGAGTTGAGGAAGGTATGAAAGGTAAACAGATTTCCTTTTTAAGGTGGAAGCCTTTACCAAATATTGGAGAGGTATTGAATGTAGAGCAGCAAAAAGAAAAAGAAAATGTTCGCAATAAAGCAAGCGAAATAAATTAACAATAATAATTAAAATCAAGAAGTAAATTGCTAAATTTATTGGCTTAAATGCAGCATCACATTGATACTATATAGGGCCAAAACAGTAAAAACTTAATTTGCTTTCTGCCTCCTCTCACAGCCCTTAGAACTGTTCCAAAACTATGCACTCCTGAAAGCTGAAAAGGTTTGGTGAGTACATGGCATGAGGTGGGGCTTCCTATGTGTGTTGGGGAATATTCCATTCTATTTCCACTGGATCCTATTGTTCCATGAGTGGAAGTCCAGTGCAGAATAGTAGGCATTAAAATGAACAATAATTATAAGAAGAAGTTGGGAACAACTTCAGGGGGGAGAGTAATTAAATTGCAACTAAAGACCTCTAAAGACTGTTGGAAAAATGAGAAAATTACAAATGTAGCTTCTGTCCCAGTAGTCAATGGGATACCCAGTGTGTTGTAGTCAATAGAGTGATGGATTAGGACCCAGAGATCTGTGTTTGAATCCCTGCTCAGCCATGGAAGCTCACTGGGGGAGTGGAAATGGTAAAAGTACTCCTTAAATATCTCACATACTTTGAAAGTCTTATGAGGGTTGCTATAATTTGGTTCCAACTTGATGGCACAGGTGTGGGCGGCATACAAGTTGAATGAATGAATGAATGAATGAATGAATGAATGAATGAATGAATGAATGAATGAATTGGTGAACAGTAAAATTAATGAATATTATTAAACATGAAAAAGAACAAGCCTTGCTGATCAAGACTTAGTGTGACTTCTGTAAAAGGAAACTTCTTAACAGTCAGATGCAGAAGTGATAGTCACATCATTTCCTCATACACATCAGGTCTGTAGACGTGGTCTAAACCACCTATTACACACACAGCAAACATGTGAAATGATAACTATGTGGAATTAAGGGGTACTCAGAATATGACTAGATAGCTCAGTGATCTGGATACCTGACTATGCAACCAGCAATTGAGAATTTGATTACAGTATATTCCTGCCTCCCAGGAGAAGAGCCAACCAGTGTAGCCTTGGGCAAATTGCAAAGTCTTAGCACCCTGAGAATAAGGGACTGGTAAACCACCTCTGTCACTGAAGCTACCAACATGAATTTGAGCCAACTCTGGAAGGCAGTGGAAGACAGAAGGGCCTGGCTTGCTCTGGTCCATGGGGTCACAAAGAGTCAGACATGACGTAACAAACAACTAAACAAAAACAACAAAACCACCTCTGAATACCTAGAAAACCCTGGGAATGGTCACTGTAAGTTGGAATGGACTTGATAGCACAACATTGTTAATTATTATTACTCAGAATCCAAATACTGTAGGAAAGTGTTTTTGTTGTTGATGTTGGATGGGCTATTGATCTTTATTTTATACAAAATGGACAGATACTGGCCTTATGGGAAACATTTCCACTGATAGATATGGTGGCTGAAAGACTGTACCCATTTAAGGGGACAAGAGGTAAAGTTTGAAGACTGATAGACAAATGAAAAATCAACCAATAACAGCCCCCCCCCCGCCGTGCCTACAACTAGGAAAGAATTCAGATGTCAAGGTCCTAGTTAAAAAAAAAAAGCAACCTCACTAAACTTGACCCCTTACTGCAGAATTGGAGGACAGCCAATCTAACAGCATTCCCACTCCAAAAATCCCCTCAGGAGGATTTTTGAAAAGAGTAAGGAAGTTAAAGACCTAATTTCTATGCTGGGAAAATTGTTAGAAACTATCATTAAAGATATCGTTGCTAAACATATTGAAGAACAAGCCTTGCTGATGATGAATTAATGTAAAGCATTCCTGTAAAGAAAAGGCCTTTTTCAAAGCTTTGGTAAAGAAAAGGCCTTTCTCAAGAAACTGAGAATTTTTCTGCAAACATATTGACAGATGACCTCATATATATTTGCCCAAGTCCTGTCAATTATTTGCAGTACTACAAGAGGAATCACAGAAGTTGCTGCAGCTAATTGTGGCTAATTGGCAAGGTGCTGGGCATGTGCCAGGCAAGTGAGTGCACAATCAGGCATGTGAACACCATGTGTCACAGCAAATCAATTCATTTATTTCTACCTCCTTTCTCCTCATAGAGAAGCTCTTACTTAATTCTTCTTATGTGTGCATAGGTATCTAACAGGATGCTGGCCATTATGTCTTTAAAAATATTACAAAGATATTAAATATTTATTCTCTGAGCAAAAGGCTCCTGATCAAACATAGTACTAATGTGACAAGAAGTCAAGATACACTTATGAAGTTGTAACTGATTGAAGAGTGGGAAGCAGAAAGTGAGGGAAATAGTTTTTGTAATAGTGGGAGGTAAAATAAAAATGACAATTTATATTGGAACAGATACTGTTTAACATTAATGAATCACCTGAAATCAGATGATCACACAATTTCACTGAAGTATTTAAGATTGTGAAAACAAGGGGGGAGGTGTCAATACTGCCCTTCGATCCCCTCTGGGAGTTACTGTGTTCTGCTCCTTTAGTGACTCCTGCCCATCCATGAATCCCCACCCACATGACCTGGGTATTGTTGCACAGCAGGTACGTACTTGTCTCTAGAGTCTCTGAAAGGAAAGCTGCTGATGTGAAGGAAAGGCTGTTCTACACCATGCAGAACAGTGGTCCCCAGATGTTCTTGGACTGCAACTACCAGAAACTAGCTGTGCTGACCAGGATTTCTGGGAGTTGCAGTTCAAGAACATCTAGGGAACCAAGGGTGGAAACCACTGCTATAGCAGAAAGCAAATGTTGCAAAGAGAGTGAGACAGACAATGGGGAATTTTCCCGGTGGGAAAACATAGACTCTCCCCCAAAAGCAGAGACTTGGCCTCTGAGCCCCTAGCAGGGCAGAGCCAGGACTCTGCTTCTTGGCCAGCTGGTGAAGAAGTGTGGAGTGCAGGACCCTCTTGGTGTGCATGGCATAGATATGGCTGGTCCACGCCATAGAAGGAAACAGCAGGCAGTTAATACTTTTTGTAAACATTTATGGCAAAAATATTCACTATGCATCATAGAGCTGAAAGGAACAATATGAGTTGCTTCAGATGTAGCCAGGATAGTGACCTTACTGTAATCCAAAGAGATAAATTTTCCCATCTGTGCCTCAGATATACATTGATATGGTCAGATTTGCTTGTTACTTTTACCCAAAAACATTGTAGGTGGTATGATAGGTGTATATGAGGAGAAAGTAAACTTCTTCAGCATGGCCTCTATGAATCCACACCAGTGGGTTAAACAGTGTGTATTCATAGAGGTCCACTTGAAGAACCATGTTTTTTTTTAAAAAAAATATTTTATTTATTTAATTTATATCCCACCTATCTGGTCAGTTATGACCACTCTAGGTAAGTAACCTGTCCTTTTTTCAGTTTCTTAACATTAGAAACCAGGCTGGCCCTGGGAGGCCAGAAACTGAGGCAGCTGATTTGGGATGTCATGAAAGAGCAACAGACATTAATGGCCAGAATACTTTTGGCATTTGTGTAAGGTTTGCATAAATTGCTGCCAGTGGATGGAGTACCAGAACAGATTGTATGCCTGGTCACATGCCTGACCACATAACTGAAATGTACCCTGG
Organism: Pogona vitticeps; assembly: GCF_051106095.1. Classification (NCBI taxonomy): domain Eukaryota; kingdom Metazoa; phylum Chordata; class Lepidosauria; order Squamata; family Agamidae; genus Pogona; species Pogona vitticeps. Next base: position 70,656,069 of record NC_135785.1, read on the forward strand.
CACCTCATCATCTGCTATGGCATATTATGCAGACTTCACCTGAATACCAGCTGAATTCAAGCCAAGAAAACTTAATAGTACTAGTATTTTTACTTCCAGGGAGAAATGATCATAGGATTTTCTGCCTCAGATCCCTGTCCTTACAAGACAGGACAAGCAAAAGAAAGTCTCTTATCAAACTGTGCATAATCAAAGTAAAAGATCCCTTGCCATAAGATACGCTGAAGTTTGAGATGTATTTAAAATGAATTAGACAAATCTGTAAAGGACAAATGTTGTTAGACTGCAGATACCATTAGTCTTAGTCAGCTAAGCCAATGGGTCGTGGTGACAGAACATCTAGTCTAACTTCAGTGATGTTTGGAGGCCGTACTGCAGTGGATGCAGCTGAATGGGTTGAGGCTGAACCCGGATAAGACTGAGGTCTTGAGGGTGGGTGGCCCCTCCATTGGCAGTTTGGGAAACTCCCTCTCTTTTTTGGGGGGGTGATTCTCACCACACAGAGTGGGGTCCGCAGCTTGGGGATACATCTGGACCATGGAAACCCAGGTGGCGTCCGTGGCCCGCTCTGCCTATTTCCATCTGTGGCGGATCGCCCAGCTGCGACCCTACCTTGATGGAGGGGCCCTCACCACTCTCGTCCACGCGCTCGAGATTAGACCACTGTAATGCACTCTACATGGGGCTACCTTTGAGACTGATGCAGAACCTTCTTGTTTTCTATCATTCCCCATCTTGAATACACTATTTTATTGATTCAATTGTTTAATGTCCATGATGTTTTTATGATATTTTATGATATTTGTAAGCCGCCCCAAGTAGACGCTGTCTAGGGGGTGGGGTAGAAATCTAATAAACAAACAAACAAACAAACAATCTCCAGAGGGCCATATATCACTCATTCCTGGTATAAGTTCTAAAGCAAGTTCTAGGGAATTTTTGGTCTTCCAATGTGGGTGCTTTTAGATGTTGAAGCACCAGGGAGCCTTAAAGTCAAGGTTTTAAAGCAGCCTCCCCTGACTAGGTGCCTTCCAATTGTTCTGGGCTACCATTCTCCCTACACCCCACTAGGTTACAAATGCCACCCTCTGGCCTCAATACAGATGCACTGCCAATGGCTGTGCTATGGATTGAGGAGGATGAACTTTGTTGTTCAACCAAGGTAGACATCATTAGATTTTGAGTGGCTGTTTCAAATGCTGAGTTTCCATCCTGATTTTTGTGACATTGTCCCACCTCACCAATCCTCATCCAACACACATGTACCCACACAGGGTAACTGCATCAGGATGCTACAGCAAAATATCCAAGATACTTGATGGTCTTCAGGTGCCACAGGACTCTGTTACCTAAAACCTATTAAAGATTGCGTCAGGAAGAGTAGGTAGTTGTTGGCTTTTCCTGATGGATGGCACTGGCTGCCTTGCATGTTGTCATCACATTGCATGTTGGAAGAATGTTCTGGAAGCATCAGCATTTGGCATATATTTGTTACAAATATCCAGTAAGGACATATGGAAGAAGAGATTTTTCTGGCTGTCCTTTCCATTGGCTGTTTCTTCATCTTCCTATTGCCCTGAAGAAAGGGGGGAAACCAGCTATTTCCTGTTTCTTTGAGTTTCTCCTCTTCTTTTCAAGCTATTAACAACTCTCTCTTGACAGCGAACTACACCTCTGCCAAGCATGTGCTCCAGCCTAGCACATGGTCATCTGTCTAGCTGAGGAATCAGACTTTCCTATCAAGGTGTTTCCTAAAGAAATCTTTGTAACTTTAAAAAAACCTTTTAGGATAAGTCTTTGCCTGGTTTATTACTTTTGAACAGTGGTTCCCAACCTTGGGTCCCCAAATGTTCTTGAACCACAACTCCCAGAAATCCTGGCCAGCGCAGCTAGCAGTGAAGGCTTCTGGGAGTGTTAGTCCAAGAACATCTGGAAACCCAAGGTTGGGAAGCACTACTCTAGAGAACAGATGAACCAAGTGAATTTAACTGCATACAGAACACAGAATGGATCATTGCAGCTACTGTGTTGCCCAACCGGATACACTAACAGGGCTTCTCCTAGAATCATTAATAAAACTCCAAAATACAGTACAACATTGTGGGCGTTTTCACAAAGAACCAGAGTTGTGTGCTAGAGTTTTGATGCTTCTCTTTCTGTTTTCCCCACATCCCTCTCTCTCCCCCCCCCCTCTCTCTCTCTTCCTCCCTCCCTCCCCGAGCAGGCTTGGAGGGAGCCTAGGCCGTCTGCGGAGCTGAGTGAAGGACGATCCCTTACATTGTGTTTCAGTGCGAGGTCTTTCCGGGTTAATGAGCTGACATCATGATTAAAGCTGACCATTTGTAATGTGTCTGGAGCCTGTTGAAAAGCACTGAAAAGGTTAATGCGGTAAAACAGGACAGCACCTGCCCCGCACGAGGCGGGGAGGAGCCGGGCCACTTCCCCCCCCCACCAATCAATTAGCCCCCTTAATGAGTCTATCTAGTAGTTAAGGAGTGAATGATCGTGCTGCGGCTCGCTCGTCATCTCGCTATCCCTAATTATTTTATAAGCACTTGATTCAATATGCCAGGCCGAACGCGGGGCTTGAAGTTAATGAAAATGTCATTTGAAAACGTCTTGACATTTGTCTGTATCGATCTGAATCTTGCCTTTTATCTCTCATTATGTATTTTGGGGAGCGGGAAGGAGGGAAGAGAGGAAGGAAGGGGATAATCAGCTCGTTAAGGAAACCCATCGGGGAAAAGGGTGGATCCTTCTGGTTCAGAGTACCGAAGGAAAGAAGGTTGTGACTTCCAGGCCCCACCTTTTAGATCGAGGGGGCTTCTCGTCCCCCCCCCCCCCTTTGGAGGGAAAGTCAGAGCTAATCACTAGAATGAACGCCTCCCTCCTTGATCTCCCTTTAGAGTCGCCTGGGCCGTGGCTCCAATATTTCCTTTCCTTTCTAAGAAGGGAAGGGAAGGGGCGCCAACTGAGCCGGAAGGGCGTTATATTCCCAGATATGGAATCCCACGTCCCTCAGTCCTAAGGAATAGGGGCTCTGGTGAGGGACAGGCACACTGCACGTGCTCAGAGATACTGTTGTCTTGGCGGTGGGAACTCGTGATTAGAATGCTGAACTGGGACTTGAGAAAACCCGCTTGTTAGACGCCAATTGACCCATTAGATTCATTGGGTGACCTTGAGCCGGTCACACCGTTGCAGCCTGAACCATCTCTCAGGGTTGTTGCAAGAAACCCTTGCAAAGGAGACAGTGACCTCCCCTGCTTTGAACTCACTGGAAGAAAGGCGGATGAGAGATACAAATAGTAAATGCATGATCATTCAAGATGAAGTTTACGGATGGAGCCCTGGCGCTAAGTGAAAAGACGTTTCCTAACTAGAATGCATTAAATCCGGATCTTTTCTCAATCCCGGATCGACCAGATGTGACGGACTACAAACCCCAGGCGCCCCAGATGCTGGCTGGAGAGGGATGGGAACTGCAGTCCAAATGCTCCACCCAGCCTTGTAGTCCATAGCTGGAGGAAATGTAATTAGTTAACCAATTGGAACATAATATTTAGAGTTTATTCAGTATCGTAACTATATCTCACATTTTCTTCCTTATGAACACAAACGACTCAATGAACACTGGTGTGTGTATGTGTTGTGTGTGGGGTCGGTGGAAATTGCTGTGATACTGAGGGTTGTTTTTACCCTCTTTATTATTTTACATGAACCACCGGTGAGTTCTGGCTGGATCAACAATTTAAATTCAGGACTGATATTTTCTGTAGCACTTTCCAAAGTAAAGGGGGAAAAAGTTCCTATCGTAACTGGACACAGGGCTCACCAGTGTTTAACCTGGTAATCAGTGGCCAGTGCTAAACATGTGATGCAGCGGTCACTTTGACATGTGAAATGCATCTTTCGGCCATCCTTCAGCTTGCAATAGACGTCCTGTGTGATCTCAGGAGACCAGGCGCCCTTAGGACTTCTCATTTGTGATATTAAGCCATGAAAGAAGACGGCCGTTATTTTAAGTCCGGCAAAGTCTGCGCCAAAACAAGCTTCTGGGCCGGGAAGCAGTTTGGCTTCAATCCAGATCTTCCTCGTTCGACTCCGTATGGCATCCAAAACACTGGGTGCATACGAATGTCGTTTTAATTTTAAGGATTTCTCATTGTGAAAAATTTAGTATCTGCACACCCTTTCCCCAACCGCTGCGCCCTTATTTACAGCGCGGTTCTGCTTCTACTCAGGGGAAAGTCTCGCTTAGTTCCATGAAGTTTAATCCCAGGAAAGCGTGCAGAGTTCCGCTGCTTGCAGAACTCATCCGTCTGTCAAGGGCCATTTCATTATTAAACGGGTCCTATTTACCCTCCCTGGTTTTTTTTTTTTTTAATTTCATCCTGTTCGAATCCCACCCCACCAAATCGGCAGCTAAAAGAAAAACCAGACTCGGCTGCGAATCCGCGGGTCTCTTTTACTTGGTCCTCTTTCCTCTGGTAGGTCCCACCACAAGGAACGGATCCTTGTTGGGAAACTCAATTTTTTTTAACTGGTCAGAGCAATGAAAGCAAATCAGGGGGAGATCGGGGTCCTGTTCTGAAAACCTGATCATTATCATCATGTAAAAACACTTTAAAATATCTCATTAGTTTGTTTTTTTAAAAAAAACCAATGAAGCAACCAACCCCCTTAAGCACACTGATAAAAACTGAACATGCTCAGTAACTATGAAATGTTGAGCGCATTGAAAAAGAAAAAAAATTGAAAGCGTGTGCGCGCGCGCGTGTGTGTGTGTGTGCGCGCGCGTGTGTGTTGGGGGAGGGAGAGCAGTAGGGAGAATGGATTGGCCTCCTGGAGGCCTGGCCGAACAGGACGACTTCCATTAGGATCTGAGAATATATTGCAACATTTTGTTGAAGGCCCCACTGTTTTGTTTTAACAGCGGCAATGCTGTTTTCATTGGAAAGGGGTTTTTCATCTTACAGCAGACTTCTTCTCCTTCTTGATGCTGGACCGTTAGAAGGTCTGGGAGGGAGCGGCGTGGCGGCGTGCCCTGGGAAGGTCGGCCGTGGTGGGGGCATTTCGGAGCCAGCCGGGCGCTCTCTTTATATCATGTGTTATAGTGGCCCTTCCGACTATGGACAACCCCCACTTTGCAACTAAGAAAGAAACCCTGCGCTGGTGGATATTTCACACAGCTCGGGTGCAATCAGAGTTGAGGGCAGAGAGCTTTTGCTTCAATTCAAAGGGCCAGGCAATCCAGAGGGGTGGTCCCTGTCATCTTCTATAGCACTGGACATACAGTTTGCAGCAAATGGCCAAAATAAGAATTAAAAATTTTTACATTAAGCGGATCTCCCCCCCCCCCCCGCGCGCCTTTTCCCAAACCTTCCGAAGGCGATGCCCTAGCCCGGCTTCCAGAAAAGCAGGGGTGGGCGCAATGTGGGTATGTCTTCCACCTGAGCTCCCTCCGCCCTACTTCTGGACCGAACCGTTCCAGAAGATTTTGGGAGAGAGTAATATTCTTCTTCCCCCCTCTCCCCCATAAGCACCCCTCTTCTATTTCTATTCTCCCGACTGCGATCAAAGAGGTACAAGGCTGTAGAGAAGGCCGGGCGATCGCCTTACGGTCGTTGGCAAGGATTTATTTATGCCAGTCCTATCCGAAAGCACAAGCGATGCGCAACTGCACATTGTTCTTTCCAGTCCTTTAAAATCACGATGGTAACAATCACGAGGCTGAACCTTGCGCCGTCGGAATGGATTACATCCCACGGGGAAGCTTAAGAGAGGAACCTGCCGGAGTTTGGGAACGGGAAGGTCTTTCTCAGGTTGGATGGCGAGGCCTCTTCCCCCCCCCCCATTGATCCTGGCCCGAGCACCCCTTGCCTTGGGCAGCTTGGCGCCAGACAACTTGAAGGCCCGGCCGCCTTTTCATTGCCTGTCTCTCTCTTCTCTCCCCCCCCCGAAGCCCCCGCCCCGCGCCTTTCTCCCGAGGGAGGCAGATGAGCGGCCATCTCGTGGCTCGAAGGTTTCACAGCGAGGCTCAAGCCGTGCCTTTCATTGAGGGGCGGGGGCTTCACCCTCCCCTGCCTGCCTGCCCCTCCCCAGCCCTCCAGTCGCCCTCGGTTGACAAGACTTTGCGGGGCGGCGGCGGCGGCAGGAGGGAGCGAAGGGCAGGGGCAGATGATGAAACTGTCAAGAATCCAGGCTCGAATCCTGTTCTTGCGGCTCGAATACGACGCCACCCCCACCCCCGTTGCTTCTGCCGTGCAAAAGCAAACCGTTCATCTCCCCTTTCTCGGCTCTCGCGGGCGCCGAAGGGAAATGAATTAGGAATAATAATAATAATAATAATAATAATAATAATAATAATAATAATAATAATAATAATAATAATAATAATAATAATAATAATAATAATAATAGGGACGGAAGTTGGTGGAAGCCGGTAGAGGAGAAAGGGACGCTTGCATCCCGAGAATAAATATGGGACCAACGTCTCAGGTACTCAGCATTTAGCTAGACATTCTGCTCAGGATTTTCTGGACTTCTGGTGACTTGGGTGGCCTGGCCAGCCACGAGAGCCATTCTTTTTTCCGTAATACAAGGCCTTTACTCGGGAGTAAGCTTTCTTACTCTCTCAGGGTCTCACTGCCGAGTCCATGCGGTTCAGAAAACCGCCTCCGACGGCTCGTCAAAGGTTCGCTCCCGTCCACGGGCAGGGCTGCTCGCTCAGACAGCCATCCCAGCCAGCGAGATGCACTTCCGACGAGAAAGTCAGGCGATCGTTCTCGTGTATTAGTCGCCCCTCCGGGCCCCGCCGAGTCACCTTGAGCCCTCCTGAAAAGGCTATTACGTATTAATAAACGACCAAGGAGCTGTGTGTGGATGTGGATGTGTGCGCGCAGGGGGGGGGGAGAGAGGCGTCAAGGTGGGATCGGCGGGGCGTCTCTTCGCCAGAGGAAGCCGTGCTTTGATGGTTGAGTGCAGCACTTCCCCCCCCCCCTTCCGCGTGCCTGCACCGCTTCCCTTTGGCCGGTTTACACGAGCCGGAGCCAGCCGCTCGCGCCGGCTCCGCGACGTTCTAGAATTTTGAAACTTTCCGGGGCCGCCGAGGCGCTCGTGATTGGCCGAGCCGGAGGTAACCTCCATGCAAATGAAGCCCCGCCACCCCCACCCACCCCCCGCCGCCGGGAGATCAATAGGGATCGGCGAGAGGAAGGAGCATGCATTCGAGCTCGGCCGGCGCAGGGACAACCTGCACAGGCGCGCCCCAAGCAGCCCCCCGAAGTGGTGGTGCCCCCACAAGCCGAGCGAGGGAGACGCGCGCGCCCCCCCGGCCGCCCCCTCCCCACCCCCGCCTCCCCCTCCGCCGCCTCCGCCGCGACCCCCCCCCCCCGTCCCCGGTGTCTCTCTAAAGCGAGAGCTTTTTTCCTCTGGTTTCTTATGAGTCCAGGATGAGCAGCAAAGAAGACCCGAGCAAGAGTTGTCCCGCGGCCGCGCCGATCTCCAGTTTCACCATCCAGTCCATCCTAGGCGGCAGCACCACCGCCGCCGCCGCCGCCGCCTCCGCCGCCTCGGAGGGAGGAGGCCGGGAGCCCGGCTCCACCAAGCCGCCCGCCTCCGCCTGGCCCAGTCGCAAGAGGAGCCTGTCCGTATCCTCCGAGGAAGAGGAGCCGGAGGAGGGCTGGAAGCATCCCGCCTGCTTCTGCCCGGACTCGCATGGTCCTAAAGAAACGTGCCACAAACACCACCAGCCCATCAGTTTCACGTGTCTCAGTAAGTACCGGACCCGACGAACCATCCCCACCCCACCCCCCAGTCCACAAAACCCCTCAACCCTTTCCTTCCTCATCAGGAAGGATGATGATCACGTCTGATGAAACCAGGCTAGCCTGACGAGGCGGCGTCGGGAGGCAGAGTTCTCTGGCTTTGTCAGGGCGCTGCGAACTGTCCGGTTTCATCCGAACTTTCTAGTCAGGCCGAGTTTCGAGGGGATGAAACGAACCCAAAACGACCTCTGGGGTGGGAAAGGCTGATGTCCGTCTGGAAGGCCAGAAGATTAGAGGTTTGGGGTGCTTTTCCACATACAGTGGTTCATTTTACAAAGACATAAAGACATAGGTTCTAAGCTCTGTAATAGCTACCTATTATTGGGTTTCTTCTGCCCTCCCCTTGCAAAAATTGTTTTTCATTTACTTTCCTGGTCAGTTCTTTTGCGGGGGGGGGGAAGGGCTGGTGCGAAGGATACACTTAATGAATACGGATTAAGATGACATTTTGGGTTTGGTTTTTAAAAGAATAAATCTCATTTCATTTTGCCTTTTCCTTCCCCTTTCGGTCAATCTCGTTTATTATGATAGATAAGGGTGACTTTCCTTTAACCCCCGTCAATAAAGGGGGAAAGAAAAATTCTCCGGCACGGCTCTTGAATAAGCAACGTATGAAATGTTAAGATGTTTTTTAAATGTAGGCTCTCCTAATACAATAGGAAACAAATCATAAGTGTAGAAGACAACAGCCTCCTCTTCACCAAGAAGTCAATTTTATTGAGTTCAGTGGCAGAAATATTTACTCCCACGGAGAATATGTGCAGAGGTACAGGTTAGGCTACAGTCCTACGCACACTTAGGTGACAGTAAGACCCACTGAACAAAAGGGGTGTGTGTTATCTATAAGTAAACAAATTTGTTGTTATTGTTAGAATTCTAAACTGAAATCATATACAGACTGAATGTTAAAGGCCGTATTTGTAGATAGACCGGCTCCTGAGCATAATATAGATCGTATTTAAAGCATTCGGTCGGTTAATGCTTCCCAGTGCTTTTAATTCTCTTGAAGATAATTCTGTGTGGAAATAAGATATGAAATTGACTAACCCCCCACCCCCACCCCGCTTCTCATCAAGATGCGTAAGCTCAGAGGAGTTGGCATGCATGTCTTTTTCGTATTGAGGGAAATAGTTTAGTTTGCGTTCTGGTTTTGTTTTCGCGGCGGGGGGGGGGAATTAGTTTATTTTCCGCTTTTTTTCCGAGGTGCGGTGACGCGTCCTGTCTTCTTTTCAATCCGAGGCAAAAGACCTTTTTCTCCCTCTTCTCTCTCTTGTCTCCGTTTTATTTCGTTCCTCTTCCCTTCTCTTTTCCCTTCTTTTTTGGTCTTTCCTTTCTCCTCCCTAAGGCAACCCGAGGGGAAACGGCGGGGCAATCAGCTCGGAGAGGACGCCTCCTTTCCTCGCCCCGTCCCAGCCGGACTTCAAGGAGGAGAAAGAGAAGCACTTCGCGCCGGCTTCCCCGCCCTCGGCGGACCGGCCAAGGGACGGGGCGGACCGGCAAGGCGGCTCGGCCAAGAAGAAGACGCGCACCGTCTTCTCGCGCAGCCAGGTCTACCAGCTGGAGTCCACCTTCGACATGAAGCGCTACCTGAGCAGCTCCGAGCGGGCCTGCCTGGCTTCCAGCCTGCAGCTCACAGAGACCCAGGTGAAAACTTGGTTTCAGAACCGCCGGAACAAATGGAAACGGCAGCTCTCGGCGGAGCTGGAGGCGGCCAACATGGCTCACGCCTCGGCTCAGACTCTGGTGGGGATGCCCTTGGTGTTCAGAGACAATTCCCTCCTCCGGGTGCCCGTCCCCAGATCCATCGCCTTCCCAGCTCCCTTGTACTACCCCGGCAGTAATTTGTCAGCCTTGCCGCTTTATAACCTCTACAACAAGATCGACTACTGAACTGTCTCGCGGGGGGGAGAACAAATGAGGAACACGGGAAGTCGAGAAAGACTGGCCGCACTCACTGGCCGCCTCCCGAGGAAGCCCGTCTCCCTCCGTGGCCCTCGCGCTCGCCACCATCTTTTCTTAACCCAGCCGTCTCTGTTATCCATCGGAGAGGAGGTGTGCGCGCCTCTCCTCGTTAAGAAATACACCATGTGTATTCATTACTATGACATATATATTATATATTATATTTTTAATATTTTTATTTATGGGAACTCTCTGGGTTGGTTGGTTGGTTGGTTGCTTCGGGTGGTTTCCTAGGCTGGCATAGAAATGTGTGTTCTTGTCCCCTTGTTCGGGATTCCATCCTATCCAGACAGAACGGACGTTTCTTGACCTTAAACAGAATGAAAAACACAGGTCCAACTCACAGATTTGACTTTAAAACAAAAACCCAAAGGTGTGCAGGTAGGGAAAATCTGGGGCTTCTGGAGCCCCACGTCTTTGGTGGGACTCTTTTTCACCGTCTCTTTTCATTACACTTCGCCCTGAGTATTATTATTATTATCTGTGCGGGCGGGGAAACGACAAAACAAGTGAGCCTATTTCAGATCTGTACATATTTTTAAAAGAAAATAAAGCATTTTAAACATGGTTGGTAACTTCGATCAGGTTGCTTCTGTATATCTGGGTCGGGTCTCTTTTTTTTCCAGGTATGTGTTTGGATTTGAGGTATGAAAAGCCAAACACCTTTTGCCATAGGCATCTCTCGACTGGAAACAACGATGTTTGAATGAAGAGGAGTTAAAATGCTCGGCCAACGGAGAGGGTATTCTTTCCTGGATGGAGGTGATTTTCTAAGGGTTCTTGAGCCTTCTCCAGTGGCGTTCCTTTCCTAAGGCCGGCAGCGTTGCAACGAAGCTGAGCGCATAGAAGATGGAACACTGAGCAGAGCAGAGCTGAAATACTGAGAATAATTGATATTTCACTCTATTAACCATTCCACCTTGTTCCGAAGGGTCTTCCCGTAACAATTGGGGCTTCCCACCCTTTATGGCTAGGATATAAGCGGAAAGATATGGGAGAAATGTAGGGCGCTTTACCGCCGTGAAATACCTTCAGTTTAGTTCTCATCCTGTCTTACTTCCTGAGTAAGACTGGGCCTGAATTAGACTAACGCCCAAGTAAATCAGCATAGGATTTTTCCTTTACTTCTGATTAGACACAACTAGGATGGAGCTGGTATTTTGCTCCTGGTTCATTAAGAGGAACTGTTCTTCCACACATAACACTGTTTCTAGTTTTATCATTCAGCCTCAAAACTTCATTCCTGATTTTAAACAGGATTAGGCCTTAGGGGCATTGTCCAGTCTGATCCTAACTGTTAAGCCCCCTGGATTTCAGAAGAATTTTCTTTCTCCTTATCGCCAGCGTTTGATTCCTGTTTCGAAATTTAATATCCTGAGTGGAAGCACATTTCCTGAAACCCTTATCAGTTCGGGAGTGGGCTGTGGGAAGGAAGGGGCCGAAGTAAACTGTGTAAGAAGAACTGTTGTTACAAATCAATAGGTTTTTGCCGCTAAAGGTGCCAATTGGCTTCAATCGCTCTAACTGGTTTTTGGATGGGTCTCTTTAGAAGCAAACAAAGCGCTACGTGTTTCGCATGCAGCTGGCGGGGATGACCCGCAGCGCCGCAGCCACTTCTGTGGCCTCTTCGTAAAAATAAAAGTTTTTTTTTTTATACCCACACACGCGGCATATTTTTGGCCTTCTCCCCTGCCATCGTGAGTCTCCCTTTCCCTCATCAAAAGGAAAAAAAAACACATCAGCTTCTTACACAGTAAACCCGGGGTAGAAACTTGCAAATGTCAAACGCATTGGAGATCAAAGCCGCCTCCTGGACAGAGATAGTTATGAGAAAAGAAGATGAACGTCCTCTATTAAGAGATCGGGGCTGACAAGTGGTTCCGGAAATGGGCTTGCTTGCTTCGGAGGTGGAGGTGTATACTGGTAAATGCCAAGATCGCACGCAAAGTGGCGTTGCCAGCTTCTCCTTTAAAACCGAAATGTGACATTATAACCGAGCCGTGATTGATCTACGCGCGTTCATCCCGATGCTGAGAAACACCTGCAGCCTCCGATGTGCCGAACGGAGGACGCTAATCGTTTAAACAAAGAGTAAATACTTCATCAAGTGTTATTTAAATTGCAGGCGCTGTAGGGTGGTTTATCACAGCCACCTGTTCCGTGATTAGCTCAGGATCTTAACAGAGAAGGGCTATTTAAAATGCAATAACTAAAAGCCATCTGAAATTACCTTTACGATGTTTTTAAAACAGAGAATGAGGGATTTGCACCCCATATGGCCATTGTCAATACCAACTTGGGATGTAAACGATTTCTATGGGAAACTATACTTTAGGATTTAGGAGTCTCAACCCAAGAGAGGGATAGCTCATGTTCAGGACATATAATGATCTCTCACTCCAGGAGAAAATGTAGGAATATAAATCCAGGCTTTTCACCAAAGAAAATGCAAAATTTAAAATGAATATTATAATTTTAAAAATCGAAAAGACATTTAGACAAGAGGCTGAGAAACAACTTATTAATAACACCTTCAACCCATCAGCAAAACATAAGCTCCACTGAAATACACAAGATGCTTTCAAACTGTTTGTTTAAACGTCTAGACTGGTATATTTGTAACTGCCTAAATAAAAATTACATTCTTTCGGATCTCAGATTTCACTCTGTCCTAAAGGCATAGTAGAAATATTATTGATCCTGTCAGTTTAACGATTCCAGTGGTGTCTTTTGTTTCCGTGTCTTAGAACTGGACTCCCATCCTTTGGCTGGTTTCTCAAAATAGACAGATTTTGTATGAGATTGGGAATTAAGGCTCACTTAGCTTAGTGGAACTTACTCTGAAATGAATGTGTATGTGTACAGAATTGTGGTTTTGACCCCCACATTCTTCTTCTTTCAGTTGCTTTCAGTTTGTTTGTACCTTGCGCTATTCCTCCTTTAGTCATTAATATTAAAAACTAGCTTTTTAAAATGAAAACACGTCCTAACAGACTATGGGAAGCAAGATGGAATTCTGGTGCAAGTGTAGTGAATTTTAAATCCCGTTTTCCTGCCATTTGACAGCATGCACTTTTCTTCTGTCACATCGACAGGCCCTAACACACTAGGCAACGCGAAGTGTTGCTACAATAACCCCGATCCAAGAAGACTCTCCACTCTTAAATTATGAAATTTAAGGAACTATATTTCCGAAAGAGCAATACTGTACACGGATTTCACGTTGTTCTACAATTCAGCAAAACTTGCTGGAGTCCTATAAACCCTAGAGTTTTTTCCCCCACACCAGGAGATATTGAAGAAAATGTTTTTCAGGCCATTCTAATAAACCCTTAAGAGTGGGTTTAAATCTTAAGATATAGTGCCAGCTGTAAGACAGATCAAAGTTCCGTGGTAGCGCTTCAATCGTCAATGTAAGCAGCCGTAGGACCTGGTGTTGTATAGATTTCATTGTGTGTGCCCCTCACTCCCTTTTAAGCCTGCGAAGTCATTCTGGGAATGCAGATTTGTAGTTAATCTGCTTTAACCTTGATTAACCCGATTAACCTTGAACTGCCAGGCTTCTCCCTTTGCAGCGCGCTTGGTTCCATCGGAAAGTTCCCTGCAACTTACTAATGTTTTGATTGAACACCGAGGCATCCATAGCAGTGCAACTCCAATATTTCAGCCCAATGCCTATTTCCAGCCGCTAAGAGCATGCGCATTTGATTCATTTCCGTCGACTACTACCTGTTACCTTTTCCTGCTGAATCGCCGTTCTTCCTGAACATAAGCCCCTGCAAGTATATCGGGCTGAATCCAAGAACTCAAAAGCTGCAGGGAAGTTGCCTTTGAAGTCGGGAGGGGCTTCCACCAGAAAGCAAAGATATCTAACCAGCTAAAACTCAGGGGTCCATGTATTTCATGTCGAACACATTTGTCTTCCTGGATACAACATGGGAATATTTCAGCAGATATGGTTCTATATATGCATATTTGAAACAGATAATCTTATGAGTTATACAAGTGTCATGCTTTTAAATAGAAATATGGTAGGTTATATACAGCATAGAGAAACGAGATGTCCGCTTGTGGCGGGGGGGGGAGGAAGATACAAGTGTTGAAACAAAAAGGAAAAAGATTCAGCGCAATGTAAGGAAAGAGGGTTGTGAAAAGGCCACATTCCTCTACGAGCAAATTTTCCTAAACTAGCAGGCGTTCATATTGAAGCCCAAAATAATATTTATTTCACAGGCTGCAAAAGCAAAGCACAGTTTGGGGAGGGTCTGACGACAATAAATATAAAAACAGCAACTTCCCAGGAGATCGTCGCATTAGTCTCTTATGGCAAAAACAACAGAGTTTTCGAGCACTTTAAAGACTAGACCAGCTTTCTTTGGCTTAGGTTTCCCCTGGCTGTAGCCCACTTTTTCAGACTAGAACTTGGCTGCAGCCCTCGGGAACTTAGAACAAATAAAACCGTTTTAGTCCTTAGATCAAAGGTCTTGGCTTTAGATAGAAACACATGGTCTCTTTGCATTTATTTCCTGGTACATTCACCGGACGGGATTCACGGATGCAACTGCTGAATACCAGATGTATCAGAGAAAAGAGGTAAGTTAACAGGAAGATGAAATCTGGGAGGAACCCCGCTTGGTGTAGGCAACTGTGGTCTCCGTCAGAAGCTTTGGACCACCGCTCCTCAAATGGCTGGAGCCGGCAGGCGCTGGAGTGCAACACCGGGAGGGGTGAGGCGGCAGCTTGACACCCTCACCTTGCAAAGCAGTCGCAGCGAGAACTTGGCTATGACATCTCTTCCCTCCGTTGTTTTGCATCCTCATCACTTCAAGGCCCGTTCTCACAGAGATCGAAAGAAATTCTGATCCGCCAGGGTTAACTTGGAGAGAGAGACAGGAACAGCCTGTTTCAGCATGGGCTATTCGCTTCTTGGTACATGTCTGCTCGGATCTGATCGTCCCTCCAAGCTTACACAGGCCTCTCTCTCTCTCTGTGCCTCTTGCTTTCAGTGGCATCGAAGTAACTAAGTTAAATGGAACACTGAGAAATGCTATTTTACAGGTCCACTGAAAGACTCTGCCCTCATTTTACACACCACGGACTGAGACAGCTTTTTGATTGAAAACATACCTAACTTTCGTATCCAAATCCTTCTGGGTCTAACAGCACCCTAACCCTCACCCCACCCCCGCTTCCCGCCCAGAAGCAACAGGGGGCTTTGACAACGCAACCACCCGGCTAAATACAGTATTATTAATAAGATCTCGACTCGATGTGTTGCTACGCGAAAACGAGGCAGGACGGAAAGCACGAAGGAACGTTGCACTTGCTCCTCAGGCAGCGACGGAAAATCGTCGAGAAGGCGAGCACCACCGGGCAGTCTCTAAGGCCGCCTGAAAGAGGAAGCTGAGCCCGTTGCATGCTGGGCGTTGTAGTCTAGTTTTGGCACGCACGGGGGCACGTTCTTCCGCGCGTGCGCCTTAGTGCGGTAGTTCAAATCAACCAATCAGTGGTCGCGGCGCCGGGTCGGCTTTTTTTTTCTCTCCCTTCACTTTCACGCGGGGCTGTTGGGAGTTCGCTCGGGAGTTGCTGTGAGGGCGCGCTTTGTACTACGAGGAAGACGTCGGTTGGCGAAGGAGGCCTCGAACTGTTGAAACCCTGGAGGACAAGGTAAGGGTCCCGTCGCCCTCTCTAGACCGTCTGTGTGCTTTGGGAAGGAAGGCTGGGGCTCGCTATGGAGACCTGTTTGGCGGGGCCAGGCTGCCCTTTGGGGCCTAGGGAACCGCCCGTCTGAGGAGTGAGCCGCTTTCTCTCTTTCGTCCCCGTACTCCCCCCCCGGTACGCCTTTTCCTCGTCACTAGGGATGCTGGCCGTTTCTCCGCTTTCCCCCTTCTTTGCTTTCATTCCCTTTTTCCCCCCAGCCACCCCGCCCCCAATATCTCTGGTGAAAAGGCATGTGTATGTGTTTTAAGGGTGCAGTGCTGCCTACGCTTTCATTTGGAGCCACTGGTTCGAGGCAGCGGAGATTCCTTCCAAGTAAAATCTCTCCCCTCCCCCGTTTCTGATTACTTCTCAGGGGTAGCCCAGTTGGCTGCAAAAATAAATGTCAGAACTCCATATGGAGGTGGTCCATTTTTAGGCCAATCAAGAAAGTGGAAAAAAGTATGTACAGGCACACAAAAATGCACAAGTTTTGGAAGCATTTCCCCGTCTTCAGGTGAAGTATTGAAGGCAAGCAGCATAAGGTGTACTGATTTTAGATCTTCATAGTACTTATACAGGTTCCACAGTGTGTGTGTGATGGAGCAGTGATGTGGCAGACAAAGGGATGGGGTGTCATCAGGTGGTGCAGTGTTACTAAGTTTTATTTTGGTTAGCTTATAGACTGAGGACTGGGGCGTTAGAAACATTTTGTTTGTTCAGTCGTTTAGTCGTGTCCGACTCTTCATGACCCCATGGACCAGAGCATGCCAGGCCCTCCTAATCTTCCACCGCCTCCCGGAGTTGTGTCAGATTCATGTTGGTTGCTTCGATGACACTGTCCAACCATCTCATCCTCGATTTTCAGTTTTAAGCAGTATATGTCTTCCACAGCAAAACTGTTAATTTGAGTGCAGTTGGCGGAAAACAGCAACTAAGCTGTTTTTATATTGAACTGGTGAATTAGGTAAAGAAAGCCAGTGTAATCAAATTGTATACCTTTGCCTGTTTTGCTGGATGGTTTCTAGCCTCTGATGGTATATGCTTCTCATGTAGCTTGTATTTATATTGTTCTTGTTCTTGCCAAAGCATTTCCTGTGCTCCAATTAGATACTTCTGCATTTTAGACTGGGCTGTAGTGCTTTGCAACCTTCTGTATGGCCATTATAAGAGCAGAAGAATGCTGCTCCATCACAGCAACTATCACCGTTTCCAATAGAGGCCAACCAGATACCTTTAGGATCCACTCAAGCAAGGTTTGGAGATAATAGTTCTCTCCTACTCTTTGCTTTAGAACAGCTAGTCTTCAGAGTGTTACAAGTTCACATCCACTATTACAAAAAGTTGCAATATATCCATGGTGCAAGTTCATAAAACCCAGGTTGGACAAAAATCCTTGATGTAACTTGGGTTTCTTTTCATTGCTATGGAAAGTATCAAGTTGGAGATTTCAGACATGCAGTTATACATTTCTGTCACCTGTTCCCTTGCCACTGCTTCCATGCAGAAGTGCTTATGGGGGTAGGGAAGGCAAGGAAGAAGTGGATGTGAGTGATGGAAGCAGCAACCTTAGTGGATGGATTTGAATTGCTGCTGGTTGCATGGCTCCCTTTGGACAGGATGGATAAAATGATTTTTTAAAATTATGATTTAAATCACAATTTAAATAAATGATTTTTAATTTAAATAAACAAAAATTCAAATTCTAAAATGTAATTTGTTATTTAAATCAATTTGGTTTAAATTAAATCCACCCTGCTTTGGAGCATGGTTGTTGTACAGTTGTGTTGTGAGCATAAGGTTTGGATTTTTGGAGGCAACTCATTATGGGAAGGGAGGATTCCCACAGTGCTTTGGTCTTGAAGATCTAGGCCATGGCTGCGGACCTTTTTGGGCCCAAGTGCCCAAACTGGGGGGCACGGATGACAGTGGGCTGCATCGGAACCAGAAGTGGCGGCGGAAGTGCTTTGAGACCCCACTCTGGATCTGTCACTAGCGCCAGCTGCTCCGGATCCTGGCCCACCATCTGTCGAAGTGCCAACACCGCGGCTGAAGCTGCCTCCTGAGGTTTGACTGCGGAGGGGGGGAGTAGCAATCTGGTGACTTATGCCTCGTGAGCCCACAAAAAGAGCTCTGTGTGCCAGCTGTGGTACACGTGCCATAGGTTCGCCATTGCTGATCTAGGCCTTAGGCAGACATCTGGCTGCATAGTGAGTACTCTTAGAAGATAACCTGTCAACCAGCAGAAATTTGGAACAAACATTACCCTCTTTGTTCCCTTTGTAAGTGTACCTATGCAGGGCAGCAGGAGGTGATGGAGTGTGGCTGGAAGAAGGTGGATTTCAAAGGTCAGTGACAGTGCTTTTGCTGCTCCAACAGAGGCAGCAGGAGGGTTTTCAGCAACACAGCCATTAAGTTAAGTGGGACTTCGTTCAAATAACTGTACAGTATATAGGATCATAGCCATAAAGGTGCAAGCTCATTGCACATGAGTCAGTGAAGCCTGAAGCGTCCGCAAGCAAGTGATAACTTGATTTTACTTGAGAGGAGGTTTAGACCAGGGGACATTTGAGAGATATAGCAAATTTTTTTAATGGAAATCCAAATATGCTTTCTCCTAATCTCTGGCCTGCTACAATAACAGTGGACTATATTGCTATTCTATTGCATAATAAATAGCTCAGTTTTGAAATTTGTATTAGTAGTGTTAAATGTTTCACATTAAATACAAACAAATTTAGAAGAGCACGAATTCCTCTTTTTCTTCCCCCTCTATCTTTCCCTCTCTCTCTCCTTGTTTTGTAATGGGCTGTTTGCTCTCATTTATATTAAAAGCTTGGTTTCCCCTCATTGATTTTTAGGGGCAATTCTTACTACTGTTTATTGGGGAAAATATCTTTTCACTGTGACTTGATCCATCCAGGTAGATCAATGTTTCTTTCTTTACTTTTAATATATGTTTATTTCTCATCTTTCTTTTCCAGCTGTTCAGTTCTATTCCTTCTTTTATTCAATTTAATTTCCTATCATATTAAGTTATTATGTGACTGTTTTAAAAACCCTCTCACTACTGTGTACGTGCATTCTTCTGAAACCCTTTACTTATATATCACTGCTCCAGCACAAAAAACAAGGTGGTTAAAATAAGTGATATTGTATCTTTGTATATGTTTCTGAATTTGAGGTGATAGTTGTCATGACTGATAGCCAAAGACAGACCTCCAAGGTTCCCTCTAGGGTGTGGCTGTGTGACTCTGCCTCTCTCCACACAGCCTTTCTCCTCTTCTGTGCACTGACAGCAGTTGTTTTCAGCCCCTTTGGTTCTGGTCGTGATGAAACCTCATTCGGTGGTAGGAATCTTATGTGCATAGAGGGGGATGACGTTGCAAGGGACAGAGCCCGCCCAGAAGGGCTGAAAAATAGAAGGAACATTGTAGACCTCATCAAATTCCATTAATGTAAAACATTTATCTGAGAAAGTAGGTGTAAAGTGCTTCTGTACAGTGATGGCTCGCAAGACGAAAATAATTCATTCCGCAAGTCATTTCATATTGCGAAAATTTCATCTTGCGAAGTTCAGTTTCCCATAGGAATGCATTGAAATTTAATTAATGCATTCCTATTTGTCTTGTGAAGCACGACCATAGAAAAAATTGTCTTGCGAGTCACCAAAAATCGCAAAATACTTTCGTCTTGCGAATATTTCATTGCATCAGGCATTCATCTTGCGAGGCATTACTGTATTAATATTTTGCCATTGTATATGTATGTTCTGGGGACACAGGTGGAAGTAACAAAATGATATCAATAAAATGGTTGCATATACAGTGTGAAGTTTCTTGAAGCACTGTCATTGCTTTCTCCATGTACAGTGGTGCCTCGCTTAACGAGCGCACCGTATAACGATGAAATCGCATAGCGATCCGTTTTTTCGGATCGCTAATGCGATCGCTCAACGTTTTTTAAATGGGGAAAAATTCGCTTTGCGAAGACCGGTAAGCGTTTCGCTTACCGATTTTCGCAAAACGAACCCCGATTATCAGCTGTTCGGCGGCCAAAATGGCCGCCGGAAGCCAGGAAATGGCCTAAAATGGCCGCGCGCAGCGTTTTCGTGCCCTCGTTAAGCGAGGCGAGGGCGTGAAAATGGCTGCCGGCCATCCTGAAGCTTCACTGAACGGTGAGTATTTGGCCTATTTGGAATGCATTAAACGATGTTTAATGCGTTCCAATGGAAATCGCTGCCCCGTTCAGCGATGCTTCAGCATAGCGAAGGTTAATCCGGAATGGATTAACCTCGCTATGCGAGGCACCACTGTACTTGTTCCCTAAGGCCAGATCCTAAACAGCCTGTGCATAAGCAGCCTAAAACAACAGACTCTGGAAACAGTTACAGACTTGTTTTTTTCAGCTATTATACATGCTATTTTTAAATAAAGGTTGCAGTATTATAGCATAAGGGCCACACTCACAGAAAGATGTGACTAAGGGGGAGGGATGTGGCTGAAAAGGCTAGTTTGCATATTTAATTTATTGTTAATTTTTGGTAAATGCAGGGGTTACAATGACTGTTACATGTTTCTGTAACATTGTTTTTAAATTAATAATATATTTTGTGCCCTTTAGAGACCAGTTTTAAAAAAATTATCAAAAACATTTTAAAAGATTTTTTTCAAAATACTCATGGGCCTCATGTTGCCCGTGCAGTAGTCTAATCAATAGCTTTATGACATTAGTTTTTAAAGTAACTGACTTAACATTCTGCTTAGATAAACATTTTGGCCAGTGTTATGGCAGTGTAACACAAACAGTATAACTTTTAAAAACAAATTGTCTCAAGTTAAGAAATAAGTGTAGCATTGTTGCAGGCTGAATTGCATGACTCAGGACACAATAGTACACCTTTGTAACAGAAACATTTTTTTAAAGACTTGAGTCAGTTAACCTCCACAAATTGCACTGTTTGCATTATGCAAATATAACCATGCAAGAGGATTTTGGCCTTTGATTAGTTAAAGAATGGATATTGATACAGTTGCATGATTGTGAGAGTGGTGAGAGTGTGGAACTTTTCAGCTTGGGTGGCCCCATCCTGCAACCCTATGTGGGCTGCATGGTGTTTGGATGAGCTTATGCCATCTAACATCATTGTGTCCCGAGTGAAGCTCAGACTTCACTCCATCCTTGTTTTCCCATGAGGGACTTTTGGGAGAGAGGTGAAAGGGCAAAGTGAGCCAAAATAGGCTTGCAGTCTGAGGTTTTCCCGTTATTGTTCTGTTACTTCCTAAAAGAACATGCCCTTAATTATTCTTGAGTCATCAAAAGAAACATAGTTTTATAATGCATTGTGTACCCCAAATGTGTGTGCCATAAGAAATCACAATTACAGTACTAAAATTTTAAACAGACAGCAATACTATGACTGCAGTATATGTTCTTAAGCTTTATTATGTTGCTTTTCTGTTGTAATGATTTTAGATGTAAAATAGCAATATGCTTTTTGTCATTGTCACCCTTCTTCTAAATCTGCCTGTTTAAAGCATTGACACAAAGATGATTCTAGATAATATTTTCAAAATCAAGAAGTAACTTATGTACAACCCTTATTCAGATGACTGGGTCAAATGAATTTAAGTTGAACCAACCACCAGAGGATGGAATCTCATCTGTCAAATTCAGCCCTAACACATCACAGTTTCTGCTTGTTTCATCTTGGGACACTTCTGTTCGATTGTATGATGTTCCTGCCAACACCATGAGACTCAAGTATCAACATACAGGAGCTGTACTTGACTGTGCTTTTTATGTAAGTGCATACTTTACTGCTTTGTGGTTTTGGCTCCTGGAAGTACCAAGAGGGAGTGCAAGATACAACTAGTTAAATTAATAGACAACTCAAAAGCTTTAGGCTGGATTCCAAATTCATAGTGTTCTTCATATAATCAGAGGGCAGAAGACCTTCTGGAATAGCAGCTCTATTGGGTGCTAAAAAGAACAAATCCTGTCCTAAGTTTCCTAGGATCCTGGCCTTTGATTAATTGAGATGGGGTGTGAGTTAAGATCATAATCCAATTTGTAGGCCCATTGAATTCATTGGCTATCTATCTTGATAGTCTATTCAATGATTACTTTAATAGACATATTCTAGGTTGAGCTAGAATTTGAATTTGGGTCACACTTTGTTTTGATGCTGTTATGGTACTGTTTTCCATCTTTTTGACCATCAGTGATCTTCGTGGTCTAGTTACTGAAAATATTTACTTGCCCAAATGAAATAGTCTGAGCCACTTTCATAGTGGCAGTTTCCCATTCTTTCTTGAGATGTCTTAAGTACTCTGGGTGCTTCTCTGCCCCTGTACTATTCATTCATCTGCTCTCTTCTTTCCTGGCCTCAAGAAAAAATGGCTTGCTGAGTGCATTATTGGAACCAACTTACAGCCACCCTTTTTATCCCAAGGTAAGAAGTGAGGTATTTGAGGAGTAGTTTTACCAGTACCACTTTCCCCTCAATGAGCTTCCTTGGCTGAGTTGGGGGTATGAATTCAGGTCTCCTGAGTCCTATCTAGTCCACATGTATTGGCTTGAATTATCCTTCCTATGAATACAGCATTGTTTTATTGATCCTTAGATGATATAACTGAATAATACTTTTAAAAAAGAAGTTGGTCCTTGAATTACGGTATATAACATAAATGAACGATGTTTTCTTTCAAAGGACCCTACACATGCCTGGAGTGGAGGATTAGATCGACAGTTAAAAATGCATGACCTGAACACTGATCAAGGTAAATATATCTTGAAGCTCAGTACAGTCTGCTGAAATATGATAAATCAGTTTGTGCTTCAAGCGTTTGGCTGTAGTCATATATCCATTTTCTCTGGCCCAGGCTTCATTACACTGAGGACTTACTTCTGAGTAGATGTGTGCAGGATTGCACCAAAATAGAAATGTATTGAACAGAAAAGACTTGTCATTGGATTTCATACAAGATGGATATAGTTGATATTAAAGTAAAATATAATTCTTTTCTTACAGTTGACAACATTGGTATAAAATGTATCATATGCTTTTATTTGAGCAGTTTTTGTAGGTTCATTTATTACCATACTATGCTGCTCTTTGTTTTTATTTTGTGCATTTAATGCTTTGTTAGGCAATACACACTTTTAATCTGCTAAGGAGAGAGATAATATTTGGTAATCTGTAGTGTTTTGTTTTTTTCTAAATATTTAAACTGTTTACTGTGTGTCAGGGTAAACATTTTTAAATTTAAAATGATTTTTAAATTCAAAATGATTTTTAAATTGAAATTGTGATTTAAATCAATTTGATTTTGTAGAAAAAGTTTATTTTTATCCACCCTGCAATGCGCTGATTTTTTTTTTGTTTAAATACTTATTCTCTTTTGTTCAACAGGGGAGACTATCAATATTGCCTAAATGACATTGTCATATGTGGAATTTTTAAAGCTGTATCTGTTCTTCTCTTTTAAAAAATATGTTTATGGGTGATTAAATCTCTTAACTCCCTTTTGTACATTTGTCTGAAAAGATATGGTCTTATCTTTAACTCTGGACCACTGTGCATACCATCTGCATATGTACTCCGATATTTGGAAGATTGCTTTTGTCATAGACATGGCCTCTTTAATTGCACTTCAAAGTTCCTTGAGTTCAAACAGTGGTATTTGTGGCTTGAGAGCTGTTTTAAGTGGAAATGAGACAAAAAAACAGTCATGGCCAATGTTGCTTTTCTGGTAAAATTTCTACTAATATCCTTGCAATGCTTGAATTTGGGATGGGGGTGATAATAGTAGAGATACGTCAGTGAGAGTACAGTAGATAACTGTTTTTAGTGCATGAGTATATAACTGCATAGTATTTTGAGTTTCTAACATTATCTCCCCCTCTGTCACAGATCTCCTTTAAAATTCATAAATGCTAGTAGAAGGAAATGCTGAATAAATGAGATTGGGTTATTGTAATGAGTTCCATGTGGGGCTGCCCTTGAAGCTGATGCAGCTCTTACAGTTAGTGGAGATGGTGTCAGCTGAGCTGAAGCCAAGTGTTCCTCCATATGAACATGCAATACTTTTGCTGAATATTTTGGACTTGCTGATTGCTGCTGGATAAAGTTCAGGGGTTGGGTACTAGCATACAAAGCCCTAAATAACTAGGGACCAGGGTGCCTGAGCTATATTTGTTCCTTCCTTTTTCATCATCCTGCCTTATTGCTTGAGGCTTACCCTGTGTTTGCACATGTCTGAAATTTTCATTATGGGCTACTGACTGATGGAAGGCCATCCCGACTGAGATTAAGCATGTATTTAATGTTACTTTGTTTCAATCATGGTTTAAATCTTTCCTCTCTAAGCAAGCATTTCCTGACTGGTAAATTCCTACCACAGTTTTATTAATGCATTTGCAGAGGTCAACTAAGAGTCTTGTGGTACCCTATTAAATTTTATATTGAATCAGTTTTTGTGGACTGCAGCTCACTTCAGATGAAATATCAAAATATTTCAAATATATTTCTTATATATAAATATAAATTATGATCTGACATCTTTGAAATAAATGAGCAGAATGTCAGAAAATCTACTTATGCTTAAGGTTAGATTAAATGCTGAAATATTAAATGGATAACAAGTTTCCTGGCATAGGTTACTTGAAATCTTTAAAGATTCTGGAGAACGGAATTGTTGCTTTGGAGGAAGAAGCTATTTAAAATAACTTCTAGAGGATTAAAAATCTAGTAATTTGTTTCTTTTCTGAGTTGGAGAAAATAAGTAAGGTATTATACAATAAGCATTCCACATCGTTTTAAAAGCTTCTGAAACAGTTTAATACTACATGGTACATAGCTAAAATGAATGATGGTATAGAATAAAGGTTTTATTGACAATGTTTTGTTGAAAGTGCCTGATTACTCACAAGAGGAGAAGGCATGAACTAATGTGGTCATGCCACATTCACCAATTATTAGATCTTTATAGCATGCCATTCATGTCTGGGATTTTCAGAGAAGTCCAGCAGAGTTAGGTGCACAAATCTCTTTTGTTCCTTTGAAAATCTCTGCATGGGTACCAACTCCCTCCTTCAGCTTCTTTGAAATGCCGAGTTGATATCTATTAGTCTACATTTAACTCTTCAGAAGCGTGTCTCTATTGCAAAGATTAGAGGATCAAGCGACTTTTGAAAAATGTCCCAGCATGCACATACATTAGTGAGAGGCACATCAGACCTTGTTACTGCTGTATGAATATTGCTCCGTTCTTCTTACTAAATTTGATTATCAATAAGATTAGTATAGCTATGTGTATTAATCCCCTTTTCCTTCTTCCTTTGTTCTTCTTTTCTTTCATTTTTATTTTACAGAGAATCTTGTTGGCACCCATGATGCTCCTATTAGGTGTGTTGAATATTGCCCTGAGGTGAATGTAATGGTAACTGGGAGTTGGGATCAAACCGTCAAGTTATGGGACCCCAGAACACCTTGTAATGCAGGAACATTTTCTCAGCCTGAAAAGGTTTGTCTTTAAGAAATTTAGACTGTGATCTTTTACCTATTTACTTCATCATCAGTATCATAATGAGCACAGTAGAACTGCTGAGTAGACATATATAGGATCAATGTTAGTGAAATTATTTTTCAAGTTTGAAAAATGCATCTAAGTTATATATAGTATTACAATCCTCCTTACCATCAGTTAAAAATCAGGAAAACTTTTATAGACAAAAATTAATTTTTACATGTTTTGGTTAATACTAGGAAGCTTACATAGCAGAACAGAAGTCACTTCCCTCTGTGGTTTAGAATGTTCTAAAATTGGAGAAACAGTATGAATTGTAGCTGGTTAGTAAACCAAAATAAGCCCATAGACAGTATCCAATGGTATGGCATTACCACGAATTGTGTGCTCATGAATGCCTAGTTCTGAACTATGCACAAGGGACAAGTCTAATATAGGCTTCAATTCTGTTAAATTTCTAACAGATCAACTTTATTTTATACCTGATTTGGTCAGTTACATCACTTATTCTTTAGTTTCTGATTCTATTGAAGCTGTCCTCTTTGGTCTTTAAACTCCTTAATAGTTTGGGGTTATTTCCTTGCCCCTGTCACTAACTACTAGCTTTACAAATCGCAATAGTTCACTACAAATTCATTTACTCCAATTTGCATTTTATTGCATTATACAGTGGTGCCTCGCTTAACGAGCGCACCGTATAACGATTAAATCGCATAGCGATCCGTTTTTTCGGATCGCTGATGCGATCGCACAACGTTGTTCCCATAGGGAAAAATTCGCTTTGCGAAGACCGGTAAGCGTTTCGCTTACCGATCTTCGCAAAACGACCCCCGCCGATCAGCTGTTCGGCGGCCAAAATGGCCGCCGGAAGCCGGGAAATGGCCTAAAATGGCCGCGCGCAGCATTTTCACGCCCTCGTTAAGCGAGGCGAGGGCGCGAAAATGGCTGCCGGCCATCCTGAAGCTTCGCTGAACGGTGAGTATTTGGCCTATTTGGAACGCATTAAACGATGTTTAATGCGTTCCAATAGAAATCGCTGCCCCGTTCAGCGATGCTTCAGCATAGCGAAGGTTAATCCGGAACGGATTAACCTCGCTATGCGAGGCACCACTGTATTTGAAAGTATCTGTAGCTAGCGCCACTTTTTCCCTTTAAAACTATAGTATTTTCATGTGTTTTAAAGCCTTGTACACTGCCTTACATGTGCAGTGTGACTGGAATGGCAAATTAATATTTTAAAATAAGTAAAAGTACCAAAAAGGATGTTTGATTATCGCAAGATGGTTGTTTTCACAGTCCTTGTACAGTATTTCGCATTTGTAAGCCACAAGCATCAGGTTTACAGCCTAGAATAGTTTAGGCTTTGATGCAGAAGAAGTGGAGGGGAAAGTTATACTGCACACTTTCAAGAGTGATTTGAACTTTATCAATCTTACAGTTTACCACAGTTTCATAATATCAACTCATGCATGATTGGGCAGAAAAAGTTCATATGAGGATACAAGTACTTCAGCTCACATCACAGTTATGACATTAATACTATTAATTTTTTATCTGAACTTTTGTTAGTCTTTCTGTCATATCCATTGTCAGTTTGTGCATGTGCAAAATCTGTTTTATTCTAGGTATTTTTCACAACTTTAAATACTTTCAATCATAGTGAGCAGTTTAGGCAATATTGTGTTCAGATACTCCAATAATGGAGGCAGTACATAATCTTAATCTATTGGCAAGAGCTTTGATCAAAATAAAATTGTATTGTTTTTACTTGTGATTTATAGTTGTATGTAGCATGTAGAAAACTGTGATGAATCGCTCGTGCAATTTCATATAATAGACAGTCACACCAAATCAAGTTTTATATTGGTAGAGCAAGGTTCATTATGTCACTTTTTAAAATGTTCTTTCTGATAAATGTGTACACCTAGCCCATTTCATGACATAGGTTTAATTTGATTTATGGTTGTGAGGTATAGAAAGGTGTGACATCAGGTCGTTAGTAGAGAAGATTTAAGGTAGTCAACATTCTTGGTGTATTTATTCCTGTATATGGTTTTCTATAATCAGGGTTTTATTTTTGCCTTCTCAAATTTTAAATTGGCAGGCAAATATTCTATGTGTAATAATGTGGTTAACCATTGACTGAATTATTTTCAATCTGATGTAAAACTTGAAAATGAGTATCAACTGATTGCACAGTCTATGTGTGTTTCATTCAGTGCATTCTATAAATTAAGGGTGTGTGATTGGCTTCCACCTACATTCCTTTTATATGGAACAATTTAGAAGATAATAAAATTCTGTATAATTTAAGTGAAATAATAAATATTGATTGTTATTCCCTTCAGAGCTTTTTCTGATATGGATCAAATTCTTAGTTCAACAGTTAACTTTAAACTGCATTCACTGGATTTGAACAATCCTTAAGTTCTTTTAGTAGTAAGCTGTACAATATGAGATGGCATAAGTGCACAGCATGATATTCAGTATAACATAATCTTGTTTTTTTCCAGTTGTAGATTTTTCAGGCCGTGTGTGTATATGTAACTGAAAGTTAGGTTTCTGTACTTGAATGCTAGTTTTTTAATAATTAATTTAGAATGTTTAAATTAAATATTTACTTGCTGAATATTTCAGAATGCAACAATTGATGATGCTATTTTTTATATTTATGTTGTAATGTAGATGCAACTGTGTTTTGATTTGCTAACTATAGGTAGGAAGCAGCAGGTTACCAATGAGTCTGCGTGGTCCATATCTATTTGTATTTTCCCCCCTCACAGGTGAATTTCCTCCCTTTTCCTGCTTTCCACTTTCAGAGCCTAACCATGATGATGCAAAATAATGACTGTGCCTGTTTTTGTTAGCCAAGGACCAGAACCCAATCGAAGAAATATGCTGGCAGAAGTCTATCAGTGTAAATTTCAGTGGTGAATAGTTGCTCGTTAAGAAGAAGATATAGGTGTTTGTTGTTGTCTGCTGTCAAGTGACTGTGTGTCCCCATTTGGACTTAATGAGCAACAACTCCCCAATGAAATTCATGTTGATAGGATTCAGGCCAGTTGTATAAATTGACAACCACACTATGTGTAAAAAAAAAACTATATGTTTTACATGACTTTTTAAGTTTATAGACTGGATGGAAGAGTAATGGTATGCACTGAAAGATGCAGAAATGTCAGTAGGGGCATGTTAAGTCATTTGAAGAAAAACACGCAACAAAAAATAGTTTCATATTTGTGCATTGTGACTCCTAGCCATAGGATGATTTTATGTGTAGGGTTTTACCATTCATGTAGTATGTCTTGTGTGTTAATATGTTTTATTGAGCAGTTATATTTGACATCTTCCACATTTTTTACTCTCTTTACACATGTTAACGGAAAAGGTCATATTTTGTGTTACTGCTATGTTGTCAGAATAGATACTCAGTGCTGAAACTGAAAAAATTAACTATACATTATACATTTTCTCAAGGTTTATACATTGTCCGTGTCTGGTGACAGGCTAATAGTGGGAACAGCAGGTCGGAGAGTTCTGGTGTGGGATTTGAGGAATATGGGCTATGTTCAACAAAGAAGAGAATCAAGCCTGAAGTATCAGACCCGTTGCATCAGAGCATTTCCAAACAAGCAGGTATTTGAACTGAGCAGCAATATTTCATATTTAAGCTCTCTGAAGGAGATTCTGAGGTTCATTTTTGACCAGTTCAAAAGTTTATTTTCAATTCTGCGCATTTTGTTGTCTGTAAAAAGAAAAGTATTTTCTCTGCTTTTCTTATCAGGTTTTGATGTTGCTAATGTGGTTGAAAGCTATAATAATGTTAATGTGTGTTTAGTTTGAAAATTATCAGGGAGAACTCTGAATTGTACAAGAACAGTAGATTAGCATAGCTGCAAAACTCTAGAAAGATGAGTGTTCTGGTAAATGACTGTTACTGGGCTACATAAAATTATTTGCTTAGGAGTTCTTTCTTTACTGGGCATAGCTCTTCCACTGAACCTATCAAAGCTGCAGAGAGAATTAATACAAGAACAAAAGAATATTTTGTTTCTCTCATCTTGTTCTCTGGGATTCAGTGTAGTGTCTAGGCATGATTTTATTATTTTCCAGAGATTAAAAAAATGAAAAGCAGATTTACCTTGGTGGCAAATACAGTGGGGTCTCTACTTAAGAACTTAATCCATATTGGAAGATGGTTCTCAAGTTGAAAAGTTCTTATGTTGAATCTGCATTTCCCATAGGAATGCACTGAAAACCATTTAATCCGTATCTGCTCTTTTCCGTCCATAGAAACTACAGTGGAACCTCTACTTAAGAACTTAATCCATTTTGGAATGGTGTTCTTAAGTTGAAACATTCTTAAGTTGAAGCAAAATTTCCCATAGGAATGGACTGAAAACCAATTAATCCGTTCTGGCTGTTTTTTTTGTTATGTAGAGGTGCGTTCGTACATTGAAGCATTAGTTCCCATAGGAACTAATGCAAAGCTGGTTAATACGTACTCTACCACTAGGGGGAGAATTTTTTTTTAACCTAAGATGACCTAAGGTTAAAAAAAGAGCAGGAAAGGTTTTTTTTCCTGTTCTTATCTTGGATTTCTGTTCTCAAGTAGAATCAAAATTTAGCAAATGGAGCTGTTCTTAAGTTGGATTGTTCTTAAGTAGGGACGTTCTTAAGTAGAGACCCCACTGTAATCAAGTACATGCTACAAGAGTTCTTGTGTAGAGATAGCATTAGCTAGATTTATCTGATGTGAATTATAAGCCAAAGTACATCATTTGCCTGGGACCATTTCTCAATTTAGAAAGGTACTAGTATGTACTTTCTGTTATCATAGATGAGACAGAATATCACATTTAGGCTAGAACCTCCTGTGTCAGCAGACAACATAAAGACTCCTCATTTCTATTTGGAATCTGTTATACAGTATAGTCAGTTCTCATAAGTTTTTGGGATTCAAAGTGTATCCTTGTATCTCAGTAGTTAAATATAAGTTGTTGAATTGCTGTGCATGGTTTATGTATGTTACATGGTTGTACAGATTGAAGAGCAATTGCATAATAAAAAACCCCTGTATGATCAGCATACCATTGAGGGAAGATTCTCCTTATGTTTTTAGGGTTATGTGTTAAGTTCCATAGAAGGTCGCGTTGCTGTTGAGTATTTGGATCCAAGTTTAGAGGTGCAGAAGAAGAAATATGCTTTCAAATGTCATAGACTGAAGGAAAATAACATTGAGCAGATTTATCCAGTTAATGCCATCTCTTTCCACAATGTCCACAACACATTTGCTACAGGTAATATAGGAGATATAGGACCTTAATTACGTTGATTTATGCTGCTACCTGACAATCAAATCAAATTCATTTATACTACACACGCAAAACAGTGTAGCTCTTCTGCAGTTCCTTAATGGAGTTCTGGATGTATCCTATCAGTGCCTCCAAAATTTATGGTTTAAATTTAAGCTGAAACATATTTTCTACCATGACACTAGTTTGCACATGTGTAAATCTGGTCAGATTGTTTGCCCATGTTGTAGCATTCGTTTTGTCAACATAAAAACAATGTTTTTTATCCTTTATCTTGTATAGGATAGAAGGAGGAGAAAACTACTGATGTTTTCTTGTAGTTTCTGAACAGACTTAATTGCAGAAAAATGGACAGAAATCAGTTCTTCTAGCTTTTAATGTGTGTGTCTTTGCCATTCTGCTTGAAGGTGGTTCTGATGGCTTTGTCAATATTTGGGATCCATTCAATAAAAAGAGACTTTGTCAGTTTCACCGCTATCCTACCAGCATAGCATCCCTGGCTTTCAGTAATGATGGAACCACCCTTGCCATAGCATCATCATATATGTATGAAATGGATGACATTGAACATCCTGAAGATGGTATCTACATTCGCCAAGTGACAGATGCCGAAACAAAACCCAAGTGAGTATGCTTCACCTGCATTTGAGCTTTTTCTAACATTTATTCCAGGATTTATTAATTTTCCTAAATTCATGAATAGCATTGTTGATTCCTGGTAGATAGTGCAGCTTGACAGTAGGACTGGAGTTGATTTTATCTTGTTCTCCCCAAGCTTTCAATATCCGTAGGTTGATAGATGGCTGGTGGATAAAATTGTCTACTTGTTTTGTAAGAGAAGAATGTCAAACTCTCATTCTTTTTGAATAAGCACTATTATATGAAGCCATGGGATTATTACTAGCTCATTGCTTTAAAATTAAGTTGAAGAATTCAGGATAATTTATATAGGCAGATCTAATTATATTGCATCTTTAAGATTTCAAACCATTGGCAGTTTTTGTGGTTTTTTTGCACATAGATCTAGGTTGCAATATCGAGACTGAGCTGGTTATAGCATGGTATAAATTATTAAGAGAATCTTAAAGTGGTAGGTGTAGCTCTTTAATTACCAGTATTATGCCGTCTTTGCTAACAAACAGAATTCTATCTTCTGTTGCCCAAAGCTAACAAATCTAGCCAAAACTAAATATGTTGTGAATTCTTTTCCTTGGCTACTGTGGATGTTCTTTTCTTTTTGCCATTTAGCTTAGCGGCAAGAAATGTCCATACCCATAGTGTTTGGGAGCACTGTGCCTGTTAGCTATTCTTATTGTCCCCACACCTCGCTGTTTGTTATTACTGTATATGCCCTCATATGAGGGTAGAACTGTTTGCTGTTGTTATATGCTGTCAGATGGCTTTTTTTACTTATGACACATGTGCAATATTCATATGTTGCCCATGTCACTTCCTAGTCAGTTTCCGTGGGTTTGAACTCAGATCTTCTGAATTCTAGTCCCAATACTTTACCCACTACGCTACACTGAGTTTCAAAAGTGTCTGTAGAGAAAGAACATCTGCAAAATGGTCAATGTACGCATCTGCTGGTGAAAAAGTACATCCATTCAACACCAAAACAGAATGTTCTCTATCACTCTGTAGGGGAGAGAGAGACACATATATAATCCCTATATTAGAGTTGTTGTGTGAAATGGCTTTCTTTGTTCCCTGTGTTAAATACTAAGGTTCACTAAAGTGAAGGATGGGGGCTCATGAGGCTGGGAAATCTTTGTGTGAACTGAATTAAATGTACTTCAGTGTGTATGGAAATTACTGGGGTAAAGGAACAGCATACATTCTCATACTTCTTGATTATGCAATTTGCCTCCTAAGTAAATATTTGTACTTAAATTTTTTATCTGATTGTAGAGACTTGAAGTAGACTCATAGAGTAGGGATTTCAGCAATGTGATGCCTGTCAAGTAAAAATGAAGGCAATTTTATTCATAAATATAGTGATTAGTTATTTATTTTATATTTAACATGTAGTAAGTCTTTTTTTCAAAGCACTTTCCTCAGTGTTTACACTGAAGGACAGACGCAATAAAATTATCTAAAATTCATTTGCTTATAGAAAAACAGTATCCCAAGTATATGTGAGGATTATCTTTCTGATTAGGTTTCCACAAGATGCTGTGATGATGAGCGCGCTCTCATAGATTCCCCTTCAAGGGATCCACCCCCATGTTTTGCATGAAGATCTGAAATTGTGTAGTGAATAGCATAAGGTGATCCCAACCTCCCCTGTAGTCATTCCCGCCATAAGGTTTTTCCCTCTGCTGTGCTGTATTATTGGCATTCTGTTGCCAGTTGAAGGGAGTGCAAGATGGTTTGTTTCACTATTGTGGAGCTTCAGAAAGTTTAATCAACATAGCACATTATTGGCTGTAGCTGTGCTTGTTGGGATTTTTCCCTTTAGTATAGTTACTTTTGATTTTCAGAGAATGTATAATAAAAATCTAGTATCAAAAGAAAGTTTTTTGTTAGTTTAAAAATCAATCAGTTTAAAAATCAGTTTAGATGATATAAACACTAAAGCTAAAAATTTAGTTGAATTAAAAAACAAAGCAAGTTAATGCAAAATACCTAGACTCGCTTATAATCAAATATAAATTATATATTTGTATCATATCTAAATATTGCAGAAATAAATAAGTTACCTAAGTTAATTCAGATTCCCATGTCCTTTGTTTGCTTTTTTTACCTGCACAAATTTAATAGATTTGAGCATACAGTGGTGCCTCGCATTACGATGTTAATTAGTTCCAGCAAAATCGCTGTAGAACGAAAACATCGTAAAGCGAAATTTAAAAGCCCATAGAAACGCATTAAAACCTGATTAATGCGTTCCTATGGGCTTGAAACTCACCATCCAGCGAAGATCCTCCATAACGTGGCCATTTTCACTGCCCGTGCAGCGAGGAATCCGTCCCAGAAAACAGCGGGCGGCCATTTTTTAACCCGGCGGCCATTTTGAAACCACCAATCAGCTTGTAGGAAAATCGTGGTTTTGCGAGAATCGGTTCCCGAAGCAGGGAACCGATCATCGCAAAGCGAAATTTCCCCATAGGAAACATCGTTTTGCGATCGCTTTTGCGATCGCAAAAACTTCATCGTTATGCGATTTCGTTGTAAAATGGAGCGCCCGTTAAGCGAGGCACCACTGTATTTTCAGCTGTGTCTAAATAATCGTGTTGTTCGAAAACTGCTAATTTTTGACACCTTTAAAGAGTTTTGAATAAATTGCTGCATTAATAAGATTATCTATGTATCTGTGAATTATACAGAACAATTGGTTCTGTTTGTGATACTGTCTGAGTTGGGACCCACTGGAGACCCACTGGAAATCAGGGAAGTGAATTTTTCCTATAATCTCCTTTGGCCTCTGCTGTTTCCCATGTGGCTCCAGAGGACATCCACACCTTCAAAATTTCTCTTTTGTGTGTGGAAACAGAATGTAGAGAGAAGTGTCAGCAAAAGTAACTTTCATTCCGGATGATACGGGGACGTGGTGGCGCTGCGGGCTAAACCGCAGAAGCCTGTGCTGCAGGGTCAGAAGACCAAGCAATCGTAAGATCGAATCCACGCGACGGAGTGAGCTCCCGTCGCTTGTCCCACTCCCGCCAACCTAGCGGTTCGAAAGCATGCAAATGCAAGTAGATAAATAGGAACCACTTCCGTGGGAAGGTAACAGCATTCCGTGTCTAAGTCGCACTGGCCATGTGACCACGGAAGATTGTCTTCGGACAAAACGCTGTCTCTATGGCTTGGAAACGGGGATGAGCACCGCCTCCTAGAGTCGAACACGACTGGACAAAAATGGTCAAGGGGAACCTTTACCTTTACCTTTATTCCGGATGAAGAGAATACAGCTGAATATAGATCTAGATCTAGTCCTGCATGATGACTCATCAATATATATTCCATTCCTACAAATGTTTATTCAAAAGTAAGCACCATTAAACATGATGGTATTTAGTCTCCAGTAAGTGTGCATAGAATTTTAGCCTTAATTATATAATGTGCATACTGAGAAGTCAGCTGTATCCAGTTCTGTGGGAATTAACTCTTCCTGTTCCAAATGGCTTTTAACTGAAATAACATCAAATGTGGGTCTGATGGCAATTTTTAGAATATATATTTTAATTGCATTTTAATTATTTTGCCTTTTTATTTTGCCTTTTTATTGTATTTTAAATGCTGTAAGCCGCCCAGAGACCTTCGG
This sequence comes from Pogona vitticeps, assembly GCF_051106095.1. Lineage (NCBI taxonomy): Eukaryota > Metazoa > Chordata > Lepidosauria > Squamata > Agamidae > Pogona > Pogona vitticeps. The sequence continues at coordinate 70,690,669 of NC_135785.1, forward strand.
GTAGTGTGGGCGGCATATAAGTTAAATAAATAAATACATAAATAAATAAAGAAATAATATGTGTATACAGAACTGTAATATAATGTATTCTTTTTTAAAAAATTGTTGCCTAATGACTATCATTTGGCTGAAATGAACTAAAGTTGTCCTACAGTGCCAGCATGTGCCCTGTATCTTTTTTTAGATGGCATATTTGATCTATATGGAATGCGATACCAAGAATACAATTGCTGAAATCCTATTGTAAGGCCTGCAATGTGATTTTCAGTAATTAAAGACAAACAGCCACCCCGCCCCCAAATCCTGTAGCCCTCAACTGGTTCCCCATGTTGAAATGGATTCCATGGAAGCCTTGGGCTCTACAGGTGGATTAGAAATGTTTTATTTTTGAAAAATTGGCCTGGCGGATGACATTACTGGCCTTATATGATGTAATTTGCAGAACAGTATCTTAGCAAATACTTTGTCACAGTTTATACATTAAGAAATACTACAAGTTCTCCTTTATGCCATGGTTCTCCTGGGATGTATTTATATATTTTCTTAAAATGTCAAGAGAAACCATAGAAGCAGTCATAGTTGCCAATTTTACATTAGCAATACCATTTTTTGAAATATTCTTGCCCTAATTGGGGCTTGAATTCACCTTTCCAATTTTTACTCTGTCTTTTCTGGTCCTGGCTTTGCCATGCTTTGCACTACAGTATGTTATGTTGCAATGAGCACAACTTGCAGAAAATAAGTATAATGCAAATACTTTCATTTATGTAAATGCTTGGGTCTAGTTCTCACGCATTTTAATGGGAGTATTCCTGCAAATGACTTGTATTAACGAGGACTTTAACATGGTCTTTAGTGGATTGAAGGCCAGACCATATGATTTGGTCTTCAGCTGTTTCTACCCTTGCATTGTGTTTGCTAATAGGGATGCTTCGTTCTGCTTTCTGAGGAGGTTAATCTACAATTAAACAATATTTCCTCTTGGCTGTCCATTATTTTCTGAAACAGATGGTTCATCATTTCCTGGGCTGTTAAATACAGCAAGGTTAAGGATAGACTCCTGGGAATTATTTAGCTCTGAATCTTATTACAGGATGTAGAAGCAAAACTAATAAGAATAGTACTTAATATCATTTTCTGGCTGCAAACAATTATTTATTAGCAAACAATTGATCCCAGAAGGGCAAATTGTTTGAATTGGTAATGAGCTGAGACATGGCAGAGCATATCTGTGTATTTGCAAAATAATTGTAATATGATTGCAATACATTTAGGCAGGCATCTTTTTGGACTTGTTTCTGCTTTTAAATGGATTTCTGAAACATTAATATGCTTCTGTAACATGTTGCTTGTGTCACTTTTCAGCCAGATAGTGAAATTTCTTATACTGGTTCATAGAAGTACTTTTAACATGATACAAAGTGACAGTGTTTCTTGCAAATATTGGCATTCTTAAAATTGGTATAGTGGTGCTACTTTAACTCTTGAGAAATCTGGACATGCAAGAAAATGGATAATACCTCCTTCTGGTTTACAAAAGCCTCTGCTAAGCTGAGTGTTTCATTAGAAAGTTTGTTTGAAATGTTAAGAAAATAAAAACAATTGTCTGAATTGTGCTTTCTTTTAAATTGCAGGTCTACTTAATTTCTGACCAAAACATCATTAAAATTTGGCTCTCAAAAGATGTCTCCATCTCCTTGTGGCAAGACTGTTGTAAAGTACATCCCTGCATTAAATGAGGTTGTTTTGGTAATATTCTCACTCAAACTAAAGTCGTGCTGTCCTTTAGTATATTCTATATTAGGGTTTGGGAGTTTTACTCCAGATGTTGAACTGCAGTTTTCATTAATGCTAACTAGTGCACACATTGGTGAGGGATGATGGGCAATGGAATCTGACAATATATGGAGGACTACATGTTTCCCATCCCTGTTCCTCATCATTCTTTTAAGCTTGTTGAAGAATCAATGTTTTCTTCAGCTTTAGCAATTACCTTTTCTGTCTTTTAATTCCTTTGAAATCTTACATCTTGTACTTCTAGAATTTTTGTACAAATATAATGCCAGTTTAACTGTTTCAATAAACAATATTTTCAAAAACCACATAATGTCACTTAGCAGCAGTGTGTTATAAATTTCATTCTTGGATTCGCTGGAAGTGAAAACACTGGCATTTTAATCTCTTGCTTGAAACATTAATGTGTTTGTTTGTTTTTTGATACATTGAAAGTTCCATCTTAAATTCTGTGCTTAAGAAAGAGGTATCTTGGCAGCAGCAGAGACCTGAACTATACACTTAACTTGAAAACCATGGAAGGATGCACTGCACATCTGCAACTCTCGCATATATGTTTTCCTTTGCAACTTAGGTTCTATCCTGGTCATGTTTAAATATTTTTTTAAAATCTTGCAAGATGAAGGAATTATGTGAAGGTAAAATATTACAGCACATCATTAACAATGTCTGCTCTTGAAACACCATATATTGGGGAAGGAATGTATTCAGAATTTGCTTGCATGCAAATTTGCCTAGAGTGATCCTCATCAACATCTGCAGTCTCTCAAGTCCCATTAAGTTGACTGTGAAGGCTCTTTTGTTTTTTAGATGTAGGCAAGACCATGCAGCCTCGTTTGGAGCCACTAGTTATTCTGTACTAACACAGTTGGTTGGACTTTATATTCTCAACATTATTAATCAACCAAAGTGTGTTTCCATTTCCTAGCAGTTTAAGGGACAGTTCTACTTGCAGCTTCAAAATATGACATTTCCTGGAGAGAGCCTAATCTCAATATCTGGAGCGGGTCTTCACCATTTCTTTTTAAGATTGACCATGCAAACTTCAGAAGTTCAGCATCAAGTGAGACCTTTATCCTCTTGTTTACTCCACCTAAATCTACTTTTTTGTTGTTGTTGATGGGCAGGGGTTTTCAATTTTTGTGCACATTTTTGTGATCCCTGAGTTAGCCTAAAATATTATCTTGATGTGGTTTTTGATGTCTCCTGTACTGTTGAGAGGGTGTTGTACTCTTTTAGTCAGCATTAGGAATCACTCTACAATGGTGGACCAAATCACTTGTTATCACACTCTTGGTTGCATAAAGTGCGAATGTTATAGCTTAGGAATAAGTCTGCATATTTTATGGTTCAGACTCAGAATTAATGTAATATTTACCTTCTATTTAATGCTTCAGAACAACATCTAAGAGGCTTGTAAATACATGATACTAGATTCAGGGGGAAAAAAAGTATCCAAGGGAAGAGTGTTTTCATTGGGCAGTACCCTGTTCCTTTTATTATGTATGGGACTAGAAATGTGGAAGTGGCTGCTGTGATATTGAGGGAGTCATATACTTGCCTGCTTGCATGGCTAGTCACATGCCTGGTCACAAAACAACTAGACAGGTAGGTAGATGACTGGGTCTCTTTTCATATACCCAGTCATTTCCATATTTGCAGTTATATATGTATTTGCAGTTATATAGGTATGGTCCAACGATGGACCAGCTCACTTCTTGCAATCAGAACCTATCCAGGTGGTTCAGACTGTGGTTCAGGCCATGAACTTCTGGTGGCCAAGATCAAAGTCAAACTCGGGAGGCGGAGGTTTGTTGTGATGAAGCCAGCAGCTGCCGAAAACAGCTCCTGGGAAAAGCTGGAACCGCCTGGTCTGGGGTCCCTCTAGAAAAGGGGGGATCGAAGGGGAGACCAGGAGAGGTCTCTCTGAAGCAGTTGGTGAGCCCTAGAAGGAAGAAGATTGGGCAGCAACCTGATTTTTCTTCCCTCTGAAAATTCACCCAAGCGCAGATCAGAGATGGGAGCCATTTTTGGCAGAATAGCTGTGAGTAACTTCACCCCCATTCCCTGAGGAGAGGAGAACAAAAATACGGCTGAAAATATACAGTAACAAAGTAAATTGAAGCCTTTCATTTATGAATAACCTCATTAAGATGAAAAAGAAACTAGAGTGAAAAAACTTGACCAAAAGAAGAGAAGGAGCGGCGAGTCATGCTTGCCAGCCTGCTTCTTCAAAGCGAAACTGACTCTTAAACAGCAGGCTGGCTCAAGGTCACAGAGAGACAGCGAGACGGAAAAATTTTGTGTTTCTGGGAAAAAAAACCCAGAGAAAATACTACTGGACAGGCTTTAAGGGACTGAAATTTTGTGAATGCTATTTAGTCTGGATCTTTCTCCCTAGACTGTGGAATTCTGATAATAACATCTTGCTCTCGAAGGAGGAATAAGCTTTTGGAAGTAAGAAAACAGACTGAACCATCAATGTGCCAACATAATTGGCTAGATTGAAGAGCTGGGGAAACCAGGATTAGAGTTTGACGAATGAGACTTTGATAACAGAATTTTGCTGGGTTTTAGAAGGAGGAATAAACCTTTGGAAGCAAGAAAACGGACAGTGAATCATCAGCGAGACGAACATAACCGGATAGACTGAGGAGCTAGGAAAACCAGGACTGGAGTTTTGACGGAGTATAACAATATCTATTGGAGAGACTGACTTCCTGTGTCCGCTGTTTAGTCTGGACTTTTTCTTGGTTGGACTGTGTGGACTCTGATAATACTGCCATGGTTGTAATTCAAATTGTTGGGCTAAAAGTTGAGCTGTATTATAGACTAAGGAGGGGAGGACATACTTAGGGGAGGTGTATGATGATGGGATTGGTTTGTTGATAAAATAGTGGAAACTAAAAAGTATTATTTATATAAACCATATGCATTGGAAAGATGGAAATGGCCTCCGAAAAATTTAAATAACAACTGTTGGGGATTTTGCCAGATAAAGAATGGCAGGTTACCATGCAAATGATAATAATAACAGGATTTCAGCAGGCAAATGAGCATCTCAGCCAGGTGGAAGATCTGATGAAAGAGAAACCATCAGTTGGTAAACAACAGTTAAAGGAAACTTTAACTCCAGAACGTTTTTTATTGAGTGCGATGCCAGGTAACATAGATGGGATTAAGAGTTACCCTGTCAGCTATTTAGCTACAACAGTCAGAAAATATAATGTTAAAAATTGGATTACTGTTCTGGATTTAATCCTATCTCCCCAAAACTGGAAGAAAACAGAGTCATGGAAACAAGAGAAGCGTACTGAGAAAATATGGGAAGTGTTGAAATGGATACTTTTTCAGGCATGCTGAATGTATGTCCAAGATAGAAGGAAATTGAAAGAGGGGAATGTATTTTACAATTGGTCTCGGTTCCCTGATAGTGTTGGAGTAACTTAGATTTAAACTAAAACATAAATGTAAGCTAATAGAGGGTAATCAAACAAAAAAAAGTAGAAAGTTGATTTTTTTATTGAAAAAAGAATAGATTGGATGATTGTATTTTCTGTGCTCTCCTATCCTTAAAACCCATTCCCCATCCCTTCCACTTCCTTATACCTTTTGTATTCCCTATCCTATTCCTAGTAGTTTAAAAATAAAATATTTAAAAAAGATCAAAGTCAAACTCTAACATCAATAGGACACCACCACCAAAAAATTTCGATTTCACCAAAATTCTCTTCACATGTGCAATTGAAGTTATAAATAGGTTTGAAGTTCTGGACACTGCTGAGAAAATGCCTGAAGAATTGTGGCAAGAAATGCAATCAGTCATCATTAATACAGCAGATGATTATGTACTACACAAGAAGGAAAAGAAAAAGTGTAGATGGCTTTCAGAGAATACCATCCAAATATCTCTAAAAACATGGAATTATTCTTACTATGACTGTCAAAATTTTAGGTGTTTGTTTTATCTTGGAGATACAATCACTGCATTCCTCCCCTTCTTATCCCAGATGGGAATTCAGTGCAGAAATTGAGTTCTAGTTGAAATGATATGACCACCTGGACAAGTTCTGGTTTGTGGCTGTCTTGATTACTGCATGTTTTCTTGTCCCAGCAGCATGAAAACGGTAGAAGTTGCTTCCCATGACTCCAGTCTCATAATGTAGCAATGGGGCTTTAAAGTTTGGTTGTCTTCTATTGTGCAAATTCACTATTATCTTTGCTCCTCCCCTGTTTATGCTGAAGTACTCACAATATCAATGAAAAGAAAATGTGCTGCTGCATTGTGCTCAGAACTATACAGCCTGGGTTGTAAGAGTGTTTTTTTGTAAATGCTTCCCTTCTCTTACAACGAATATGAACATTAATGCATCTTGCTTCTCTAGCCATTCACTATTACTTCAGTTCATAGCCTTAGAAAATGACTGGCACTGTTTTACCATCTGTCAATGTCCTCTACTGTATTAATAAACTATAGGATTAATACTGCTTGGTGTTAACAGTATGCTAATAAATGGCTTGCTGCAGTCTTTTATAACCTCAGACACTAGCAGCGTTAAAAGGATAGCAACATAGGTGGGGAAGAGAAAGTGAAATTGAGCTTATGAAAGAAAATGAGATGTGAAATAAATTAAGAACATTTAAAGAATTAAAGTAATGATGCAGACCCATCTAAAGCTGAAATGTACACAATTTGGTGTTCCAGAAAAGTAGCAAAATGTGGATTATTGATCCATATATCAAATCCCTGTTGCCAAATTCTGTTGTCAAAGCAAGTAAATTGGTTCTGAGCAACTAAAATTTTCTTACGGCCAGTTTCCAGAATGAAATGGCAGACTTGCATAGATAATACAGGAAGGCATCCTGGCATGACTCAGTATGATAAACAGTTGAACAGCACAACAGTTGAACTAAGGAACATATGTAGTACAGGTATTCCTTCTATAAGGAGGAAATTAATCTTCCTTTTATTAGCACTCTAGAAATATAAAGGAAAAGATTTGGAAGCCAGAAGAAATTGTACACAATGAGTTTTCTTTCTACTGTATGAGAAACGACTGAACAAAGAGGATATACAGACTCCTAATCAGTGTAATTGAGTTCTAAAAAGCTTCTTAAGTCATTGCCTTTTGCTGAATGGTTGAAGGCCTTCCAGAGAAATATGCAGTCACAGCCATCATCCTAATACCCTAGATTCATGTATCATCCTTGGCTGCATGCAAGGGTAAAAAAGTCACAAGATGTCTCTCAAGGAAGGATTATGATGCTATAGTATCAGAAGCCAAGTGGCATCGATCTGAGAAAACCATTGTGCTATTGTACTGTAAAATGTAAATATTTTGGCAAATTTGTGAGAAGTCAATTATTGTGTACATGATTGTAAAGACATGGAGTGGAACCTTGGGGTCAGGATGCCAGAGACATAAATGACGCATCAGAGATGTCATCAACCTCATACCTTTTAAGAAAATTTCCTGCAAAAGCCAAACATTTCATATTCCATGCTTCACCACGGACTTGCAAGAAATCCCATCCGGCAGAAAGGCAAAGTCCTATTGTTATAATGCAAATGGCATAACATTTGGTGAGGAATTATTGCAAGTCACAAAGCCAAGTTAGACATTTTTGTCCGGTAGCTGACACAGCATGCAGTAGACAATGTAACTTGTGGCAGTCATGCTGTTGCATTCTGCCCATGGGCATAATCCATAGGATTTGACCATTGTGATCTGAAAAGTGTACACACTGAATATTCATTTAAATCTGATTTTGTGCTATATATTTTGGTAACTGTAGGGACTGAAGCCAAGATGTAAATTCTCTACTGGCCTGTGCCTCCAATCTCTCATTTCTAGTTTAGCAGGGCTGGGCAGTGCAGACAAAGACCTATATCAGTGGAGGCAAACCTTTTTTGGCTCGAATGCCCCAAATGAGGGGGTGGACAAGAAACCAGTGGCTGCCATGCCACCTGGAAGACCAGAACCGGAACAGGAAGTGGCAGTTTCAGAGGGAATCATGGGGACGGACAGGAAGTTAAAGGGCCCAGAACAGGAAGAGAAGGGGAATCCCAGCTGCAGCCACTTCAAAAGCTTTGTCTCCACAAGGGTGGCTGGGAGGGCCACTCATGCGCGTGCCAGAAGAAAGGCCTTCGTGTGCCAGATGTGGCACGTGTGCCATAGGTTCGCCATCACTGACCTACATGCTAATCCAACTGCAGATTTTTTAAAAAAAACAATGCGAACTGCTGTTCCTCTTTTTCTCTATTTCAGTTTGTATTCAGCATCATACATAAAAAGAGGGAAAAGTCTCCTGTCAAACACCAAATCAAGCAAAACACGATTAAGAAGAGAATCATGACTAGCATTTCAGCCTGAATGGCTGAGCTGCAGGTTGCAAGTTGTGAACCTTCAGAGAACTTGCTGAGCTGACGAAAGGAATGGAGTGTGTTTCCATGGCCAGAATCGTATTGTTATAAAGTCATGCCACAGAAGCTCACTGTCTGGCAAAGAGGACGTTTAATTTAAATTACTGTAATTGATAGCTTTGTCCCCCTCTCCCATTCCAAGAATCACTAGCTTTTTAAGGAGCCTTGGGGTTGCTGGGACCCTTTAATCACCAAAAATTATTTCTGATTGGTGGTTTTTTTTATTTTTTTGTGACCATCAGAAAGTTCTAGTAACCATCTCAATTTTTCAGCCAGGCAACTGTCTTCAGCCTTGCCCCCTCCAGTTGCATTAGTCTGCAATGAGGGTATTGTCTTGATTGTCTCAAGTTTCACTTGCAAGAACTTAGTTCTGCAGCTCTCTTGTGAAATATATTCTTTAAAGGTAAACCTTGGCTCTCTAGGAATGATCTTCTAGAGCCTAGGTTCTTAACCTGTGTTCCTCGGACCCCCTGGGCTTCACAGTGTTTTCACAGGGGCTCCATGAAGGCTTGAAAAAATGTTATGATATTTTGCAGTTAAAAGAAAAAGAAAAAAATGAATGAATGAAAGCGAGAAAGAAAAGGAAATGTAGAACAAAATCTTAATTTTCCATGCTTATTTGTGTAAAACTTGGCTTTTCTAGCCAACCGCCTCCATTAAAAACAAACAAAAGTAAAAATCGGCTATAAAAATAACTGTTTTATTTCTGCATGTGGTGGAACATGCAAGTGAATAATGCTGAATGGCTGAGAGAGCATTGGACATTTCTTGCTACTGTGCAGTCAGAAGCCATGGTAATATTAAATAAATATTTGATGCACTTTAGGGGTTTAAATCTTGAATTAAATCTTGGTGGTCCACAGCAACAAATGATATTTAAAGGGGGTCCATGGTAAAGAAAAAGTTAAGGTTCTAGAATGTTAAGGTTGACATAACCTCATGTTAATGGCTCTGAAGTGTTCTATTCTTCCTCTGTTTAACATATCATATAAAACCTAAATTTGACCGACATATATCATTTATTTAAAAGCTTTATGTCCTGACTTTAAGAAAACTGTTTACTAAAACAAGGTAAAAGGTATACGGAACAGCATGTTTAAAATAGCAAAAATGTTGCAATACATCAAAAAGCCTGAGCAATAAAAACATATTGACTGCATAAAAATATATGTGTTTGGTGGTTATCCCTGGGAAAGGAATTCTACTAACAGGACATCACTATATAGAATTCTGTCCATGATCACCACATGCCTTATCCTAGATTACAATAGCACTTGGGAAGATGCTCTGAAGATGATCTCAGTGCACATACAGGTTGGCACTGAGACTTTTCTTTCAGGTACTCAAGCCCTTAGTGGGTAGGACTTTAAAGTGCAAGCATTAGTATAGACTGGAAGACACTAAAATGGACTGGAAGACAGTGGAATTCTTTCACTCTTGGCAAGACCACAACTGTTGAACATAAGAAGCATACAAGCACTTCAAGTTCCCTTAAAGCAAGTCAAACCATTAGTCACTCCAGTCCTGGCTTAGGTATGTCTGATTCAGCAACCAGACAGGATTCCATCCCATCAAATGGGCACAAATATCAGCATCTTGCCAGCTGAAATAATACTTTCTGAACAATCTTCAAAGGCAGGTATGTAAAACACCTAGTAGTCAGTCCTAGATTTCTGACTGATAACTTGGAAAATTGGTCAGTTCTCTTTGAATGCTTTCTCTTGTAATATTTTCAACACATTCGGCTGAGTTGCAACACTTGACTAACCTGATCAAGCCCATGTACATATGAAACTATATATGCGTTCAAAACAAGTTGTTTCACCCTTTATGCCAGGGCTGGAGAGCTGGTGGCTTTCCAGATGTTTGAATATGATTATGATTCCTACTATCTTTAATTTGAGGTGAAGCTAATGGGAGTTGGAAACTATATTTGGATGGATAGCATTCCCACAGCCTGGCTTTATTTCTCCTCCAATAATGTAGCCTGAAATTCTCAAGCAGGTAGACAACAGTGCCCCCTCCACATGTTTTAGACTGCAACCTTAGCTGGCATAGCCTGTTATGAGGAACAATGTGAGATGCAGTCTTCAAGAGCTGGAGAACTACAACTGGGTATCTCCTGAAAGTTAGATACAGTTCTTACAAGACCTCAGGGTGTAAGCTATACAAAGCAAAAGCTTTAAATGAAACACTTATTTGGTCAAAGGTTTTTTTAGGTTCAAAGGTGAAAGTTCTGAGTTTAATAAGAGCATGCTTAAAGTTTCTGAGTCGGTTATAATTAAATCATTTCCCCTAGCGCCCTAATGTCCTTAATCAACCCCAAAGAAGTATGCATTATTAAACATCTTTTTGGGATTAAATTTTTATTCCTAATTATACGCAAAAGATATATATAATAAAATATTCATCATATAATTGTGATTAAAATGTACAGTCTCCCAAAAGATGTGATTAGCAATTTTAAATACCCAAAACTTAATTAAGCAGGTAATGGGGCTAGATCTAAGTGAGACTTTTAAAAGGAAATATATATAAATTACACTTTTAAAAGCTTTTTACCGTTGGGTATAAGAAGTCAAGGAAAAGCCCAGTAAGTAAAAAGATGTGCAATATAAGTTAAGATGGCATCAACCTTTTTTATTCTGAATGCCTAGTGTGCTTAAATATTTCTTCCCACAGATAAATGTGAGCTTTGAAAAGTATTTCCACCCTCTAGAGATCCTTCATTCCATACATCACTTTCTGCATTTACCTCTATTTTCAAGTTTGCTGCAAATCTCTGGAAATTTGCTAGATACACTATAAAATTCCAGTTCACTTAGAATTCATATAGGCTTCAATGCATGCATAGCTCCTTAGGTAGAAGGGGAACATGCACACATATGTGGTTTCTCACTCTTTCCAGCTCTTAGGTTGGAAGTTATGCAAATAATCCTGCATAGCCTTGTCAGATGTTTTCCCTATTTTCTGATAAATGAACTTCTCAAAAAAACCCCAACACCAACTAGCTTTTTGGGGAATAGCACAGGCAGTGGGTGGGTGGTTTAGTTCTCCCTCTACCACTATTTACAACAATTTATTTCTTTAAAACATTTATTTGTTTTTATACTCCATCTTTCCTTACAAAAAGAACACAGAACGATTCAAAGCAGATGAAGTTCAAGGAATTTAGTGGTAAAAGTAGTCCAAAATACAATAAAACACAATGAATATGCAAAAAATGACAAAGAAATAGAAATGGATAGATATGGGATGGGGAAGATTTTATCTTTCACATGTTTGGGATGACAACTTCCAGAAACACTTAACCTTGGCCTTTCTACGTTAGTAGAATCTACTATTGGCCATCCTGCACTAGTAGAATCTATACTCAAAGGGTTTTGTGTGTGTGCCCATATTGTTCAAGATATGGACAACAAAAAAAGCAGATACTATGAAAAACAGAAAAGTATTTGCAAAGGCTTTCATGGCCGGGATCTAATGGTTGTTGTGGGTTTTTCAGGCTCTTTGGCCGTGTTCTGAAGGTTGTTCTTCCTAACGTTTCGCCAGTCTCTGTGGGCGGCATCTTCAGAAGACAGCACTCTGTGCTCTGGTGTAGTTTGCTTGGGAGTGATTTATGGCTGTGAGATAGGCTTTTGTCCTATTCAGGAGCTGGGTGATTAGTGTGTCTTGTTGTGGGTGTATTGTTGTGCTAAGGAGAAGAGATTATCTGTCACTGTGATTGATGGGTGTCATTAGCTGGTCTTTTGTGTGTAGCCATCCCCGGTTCTTGTGGCTGGGTAGAGGTCGTTGACCTTTTGCACACTATTTTTCAGAGCTGGAAGCCAAGTTTTGTTAAGTTTCAAACTTTCGTCTTTTTTTGTTGAAGTTCTGCTGGTGCTTGTGGATTTCAATGGCTTCCCTGTGCAGTCTGACGTAATGATTGCTGGTGTATTTTGAAATTTCCCTGCATGGGGAAACTTTTGAAAAAACACTACCTACAAACAGTATTCAAGCCCCCCACAAAAATACAACAAATGTTATGGTCAGCAAAGGACAGAAGGGACCCGCTCACCACTGCAGGAGTATACCGGATACTTTGCAGTTGTGGCCAGGTATACATTGGAACCACAAAATGAAGCGTCCACACCAGAATCAAAGAACATGAGAGACACTTCAGACTAAAACAACCAGAAAAATCGGCAGTAGCTGAACATGCCCTAAAACAAGCTGGACATGAAATTCTATTTAAAAATACTGAAATACTGGAAAACACCAGCAATCATTACGTCAGATTGCACAGGGAAACCATTGAAATCCACAAGCACCAACAGAACTTCAACAAAAAAGACAAAACTTTGAAACTCAACAAAACTTGGCTTCCAGCTCTGAAAAATACGGCGTATTCACAAGAACCGGGGATGGCTACACACAAAAGACCAGCTAATGACACCCATCAATCACAGTGACAGATAATCTCTTCTCCTTAGCACAACAATACACCCACAACAAGACACACTAATCACCCAGCTCCTGAATAGGACAATAAAAAGCCTATCTCACAGCCATAAACACTCCACTCCCAAGCAAACTACATCAGAGCACAGAGTGCTGTCCTCTGAAGATGCCAGCCAGAGACTGGCAAAACGTTAGGAAGAACAACCTTCAGAACACAGCCAAAGAGTCCGAAAAACCCACAACAACCAAACAGAAAACTTTCACCATTTGAGGGAACACCTAATTATATGCTAAATTTATCCTGTAGATTGACCTTCATGGAGAAGTGTGAGGATCTGGGGAAGCTGTGTGGGTCTGCTATTTTTATTCCTATGAGTTCTGAGTATTGGGTTGTTCCATCCTTTTATTGGAAAAAGTCTGGCATAAAAAACACCTTTGTGTGCAATGTATTGTGGTCTTTGTTATTTTATTTGTCCTTATACAGATCCTTATTACAACTACTATTTCTTATTTTAGGGTGACCTTTTATTTTTCTCTCCCAAAGAGGAAATGCTTCAGCAAACAAAAGAGCAAAAGGGGACATGAATCTGCATAAGCAGACATAACATAGACACAAATGCACTTCTAGAAAGAACTACTACAATTTAAGAGGAAATACAGTATATCTTACCATCATGAGGAAGTCTATGACATGGTTACATGAGTACCTGCTTAATGTCCTATTTGGGTTCTCACTCTTTGTGGTCAGCTTCCTGTCTTTAAGCTAGATTTGGGCACAGAAGATGCCTTTAAATGGAAGTCTATTTTCTAATAGCTTTCCAAATTGCGAACTGTCCTCTGTAAAGCAGGACACACGACCTCCTTATGCCTTCTCTTCTTTTACTCTAGTCCATCTAAAAATCCCTGAAGAAGACTGAATGCTCTTGAAATACATTGGAACATATTGTAGAAGATCCCATTGGTTTTTAATTTCAAATAGCACCTTTTCAGCTAATTCCTTTTGTCTCCACATGGAGTAAATTAAATTGGGCCTCAGTTTCATTTCAAGATACAGTACAGTGAATGCTAGCCTAGAAACAACAGGTAAAGTTAAAACCACTGATAAATTTGCTGCTCAGGATGGCAGCAGTAATAGTTTAGACATGTACCGTTCTCACGTTTCCACACACTTCTCATGCAACAGCCTCCTTTTAAAAAGCAGGGGCGGAAAAGACTTACTTTTAACCTCAAAATCTTTTCCTCATCATTTGCAATATCGAATCACAAACACATTGCAGACTCAAGTCTGTACTCATTTTTTTTTGAAAGAAATGATAATTCTTCTCCACCCCCTCCCAAGTCCTAAGGTTTAATTTTCATGATTATGTTAGATTATGAGTCATTTTAAATCATGGTTATCCAGTAGAGACTGCTCCTACTCAGCAGCTCTTTTCAACAGTTGTTTATGGTAGTTTCAGCCTCTTTCTGCCTCTCTGAGGCTCTTTATTTTTAAAGCAAGGCAGACAAGGCCTAAAATTATTCCATTAAAGAGGTGCAATTTTTGTAATGGGACTTAGAGTGCTCTGCAGAACTGCAGGCAAGTTTCTTCAATATCCTGAGCATTATTCGCTCATTTAGTTAAATGATGTTTCTAATTCTCTGGTAATTACATGTAATGAGGCACTCTTTCTCTTCTTGATGAGACTTTAGCTTAACATGAGATGTCGTCTTTTTTTTAAAAGGATAATTACCCTTCCCAGGAAAAGTGGGGTTTGTTGTGCAGAATATAGCAAATTATTTTATTTCCTGCCATCTTGACTGCCAGTAAATTATAAAATTAAGTTTCAGAGAAGCATTAGCACCATTTTGGAAAAAGGCTTGAGATTCTATGTTCTCCCACCCCCCACTCCCTTCTTTATTCATCTCCTGATGTCCTCTGGGACTGTTGGGTTATTATTTATAATAAAATTGATGTTTTTCTCCCGATCTCCAGTTTTCGGTGGCTGTATGGTAGCAACATGGGTTTAATTTTCTTCTGTGATGACCAAAGTAATTGATTCTTGGTAGCTAGGGATTTTTTTCCTTGCCTGGTAATTATCTTTATAAAGTTAAGTAGCACTTTCTTTTAACCCTGCTTATATCTGCCGGTTTTTATTTTATAACTTTATAATCCTTTGAAGAAAATCATAACATTTAATAAACTGTTATACAGCTCACCCCCTTCTTAGATGCACATCTTAACATGCTGAAGGAGTTTGAGTGTGTCAGTGAAGCCAAGAGCAATGATGTCAGGATACCATACTGCATTACAAGCCTGGACTCATTGCAGGGTCACCCATGACAAATTAGTCAGGCTAAGGCAGCAGACTAAGATGTATCCACCTCTTCAAGGCAGCCACTGGGCAGCAGCAATAGCTGGGGAACACTGGGGGAGGAAGCAATGGCAGTGAGACTCCAGCTAACATTTGCTAGTACTGCTCAAAATGTGGCAATGGCAAACCACAGCTGAACTTTCCTTACCATGAAAACTCTATGATGAAACACTCCAAAATGAAACAAGAGATAGTGCTGGGAGATGAGATTCCCAGGTTGGATAAGTATGAATAGGCCTGTCACTAATGATGCAACTAAATTAAAGCTGAAAGGATGTCTAGTGGCTGATCTGCACAGAAGTGAAAGGAAAGTCCCATTCTGCATGACACATACAATTGGAACATGGAGCATGAGAAATATGAATCAAGGTAAACAGGAGACCATAAAGGAAGAAATTGAATAAACATTCCAGTGCTTGGTGTCAGTGAACTATAGTGGACTGGAACAGTGTATTTTCAGTCAGACAAGTACAAAGTGTTCTATTCTGGAAATGACAAACCCAGAAGAAATGGAGTGACTCTAATACTGAGACAAGCAATTGGAGGCTACAATCCAGAGTCTGACCAAATAATATCAATCAGACTTTATGGGAAACCTATCAACATAATCATTATTCAAGTCTATGCTCTTACTACCAATGCTGAAGAGGATGAAACTGAAAGCTTTTATGCAAGCATCCAAGAGAAAATTGATTACACACCACAGCAAGACATACTTGTTATCATAGGTGACTGGAATGCAAAAGTAAGAAATAAAGAAGAAGAAAATGTTGTTGCCTAGGGGAACATATGGAGCTGGAGAACAAAGCCAATAAAGTTTTTATTGCAAATACATGCTTCAAACAACTGAGCAGAATACTTTACACATCAACATAATCAGGTAGTCAGTATAGAAATCAAACAGACTACATAATTGGAGACAGGAAATTGAAGTGCTTTCTTCTCTCTGCTAAAAGAAGACCAGGAGCGAATTGTGCTACTGATCATGAACTATTAATATCTAACATTAAAGTTGAAAAAGAACATTAAAAGAATCGTAGTGCCAAAATATAATTTAAACAACATTCCTGATGAATTTCAAGTTCATGTAAGGAACAGATTTGCATTACTAAATTCAATTGACCATGAATCAGATCAACTCTGGATTGAAAGCCAAAGTATTACTAGGGAAGAATGTAAAAAGACAAATTTTGTAATAAAAAGAAAAGAAAAAATTTAAATGGATGATGGAAGAAACATTTAACATTGTAAAGGACAGGTGAGAAGCAAAAGTAGAAGGTAACATAAATAGGTTCAGAACCCTGATTATAATTTTTCAGTGGCATAATTTCTCATAGAGACGTAGTGAACTATTACAATAACCAGTGCAAAGAAATAGAGGAGAATTAAAAGGGGGGGGGGAACACAAGAGATCTCTTCCAGAAGATTCAAGATGACAAAGGGATATTTAAGTCTATGTTAGGGATGCTGAATGACCAACAGGGAAACACATTACCTGAACAAGAGAAAATAAAGAGAAGATGGAAATACATAGTATACTGAAGATCTGTACAGAAGAGATAAAAGGACGACAGATTCCACTGAAGATGAATTCTAAAAAGTAAAGTGAAACTATTCAGAAAATACTAGAAATAAATAAATCAGCATGGGTAGATGGAATACTGGTAGAAGTATTTCAAGCCATAGTGTTTCTGTCAAAATCTTAAGAAGAAAATATGCCAGCAAATGTGAAAAACAAAGCAATGCCCCACAGAATGGAAATGGTTAATGTAGACTCCAGTCTCCAATAAACATGATGTTGATGAGTACAGTAACTATAGTACAGTACTGTATAGGAGCATTTCTCTAATTTCCCATCCAAACAGAGTGACCTGAAAGTGTTGCTAGAAAGGCTTTTACCTTATATGGAGTGAGACGTGCCTGATGTTCAAGCCGAATTCTGAAAAGGAAGAAGAACTCAAGATCATATTGCAAATATCCATTGGTACTGGAGTGCACCAAAGAATTTCAGAAGAAGATCAGTTTTTATAGACTACGGTGATACCTTTCACTGTGTGGATCATGAGAAACTATGGTTTGTTCTGAAAGAACTGGGTGTGCCTCAGCATTTGATTGTCCTGATAGAAAACCTGTATTATGGACAAGAAGCTACCATTAGCATAGACTGTGGAGAGACAGAATGATATCCTATCGTCAAAGGTGTCAGAAAAGGATGGATTTTATCCCGTTACTGTTCAATCTGTATCATATCATATCACATCACATCATATGGAAATCCAGACTAGACTCAAATGAAGGAGGAGCGAAAACTGGTGGAAGAAACATCAATAATTTAAGATATGTAGGTGATGCCATCTTACTGGTGAAAAGTAGCAATGGCCTGAAATGTCTTTTATTGAAAGTGAAAGAAGAAAGTGCCATAGCAGGACTGCAGCTGAACATTAAGAAGACCAAAATCATAACTACAAGAGGACTACATATCTTTAATGCCAACAATGAAGAAATTGAAATAATGGAATATTTTGCATATCTCTGTTCAGTCATCAATCCACAGGCAGACTGTAGTCAAGAAATCAAAAGACTGAGACTTGAAGGGCAGCAATGAAGGAAGCAGAAAAGGTCATCAACTGTAAGGATGTGTCACTGGAGAAAAAAGACCAAGATTATCCACACTCATTATTCCTGATCACCCTGTATGCATGAAACCTGGCCAGTGTAGCTGATAGGTAATAAACTGATTCATTTGAAATGTAGTGTTGGAGGAGAGCTTTGCAGATACCCTGGACTTCCATGAAGACAAACATGTGCGTTCTACAGCAAATCAAGCCTGAACTATATCTGGAGGCAAAAATGATGAAATTGAGGCTGTCTTACTTTGGGCACATCATGAGAAGGCAGGATTCCCTGGAAAAGACAATAATATTGGGAGAAGTTGATGTCAGCAGGAAAAGAGGAAGTCCAAATACAAGATGGACTGACTCCCTAAAGGAAGCTACAAGCTTGAATTTGTAGTACAGCTGAGGACAGAACACGTTGGAGATCTCTCATTCATAGGGTCACCATAAGTCAGAGGTGACTTGACGTCATGTAACAACAACATGCAGTTCCGGTGACTACTTTTTTGCTTGTCGTTTAACACCTTCTATAGCTGAATCAGAAGAACTTAAAATAAACCAGTGCCTTTGATTTACATGATTCGGTAGCTTTCATTCTAAATCTTCAAAACTTCCCTTCCCCATTAAAATCTGCTCAGGAAAACACTGGGAGCCTCTTATGTCCATGGAAGTCCTCCCTGTGAGGCAGAACTCTGATTTTTATTTCATTTACATTATTTCTTTCTTCTTTTCCTTTTTATTATTTATGATTACTATGTTCTGTTTTGATATTTTGTACTTATGTTATTATAATTCTATACTTTTTGTGTTAGCCGCTCAGAGTGGCACCGACTTACCAGATGGGCGGGATATAAATCAAATAAATAAATAAATAAATAAATAAATAAATAAATAAATTTGATATTTTGTTGCATTGTCTGTCACAGACAGCGGAGTCTGTCACTTTCCACATGAGCAAAGCGATAAGAGAAGACGTGGCTTGTGCCCTCGCTTTGTAGTTTTACTTGGAACATGTTAATAGGTTTACACCATCTAAGTGGTCAGTACATTAAAGGGAACAAAGAAATTTCAGCCAGAAGCAGTTCACTGTAATGTTCTGGGAACATTATATATTCAGGAGAGGACCCCAGACAGAACAAATCAGGGCTACCATAAAGCCAAAATCCAAGATCTCAAAATATTCTCTTGCCAGTTTTTCACCAATCTAGCCTGTTGAAACGTTCTGTTTCAAGATTACATTTGTCTCAAGTCTTTTCATTTAACGTTCTTGTTACTGTTGAGCGCCTGAACATTTTTGAGGTTCTTCAAGGACTTTGTGGAAAGTTTTGAAGTTCTTTAATTACCTGTGCTACTGAATTGATAATTGCTCCAGAATATAACAGTTTTATTTCTTGGGCTATTGAGATCTTATCTAGAGGTACTAAGAATTTTCTTCATGAACACTAAATGAACACAGAATTCAAATTTGTTCATGACAGCAAAGGGTCTTTTAGTTTTGGATAACGTTAACTCCACTAAGTCTGACGTTGTCGCCCTTTAAAAAAAAATCAGTTGTATTTTTGTAATCACCGCAAACAGTTTTAGTAACTTTTAAATGGCCTGACTGATGCTATTCTGAAAGATGAGATAGGCTTTGAGGCTTTGACTTCCCCACAAGGTAACCAGTTTCCCATGCCTAAGAAATGTACAAAGCATAATATGGCTTGACATGTTTTATGCTATCCACAGTGACTGAAATCCTGTTGTGCAACACTGTTCAAATTTAATTGCCAAATTTAAATTAGTAAATTGCTGCTAATTTTTTTTTTGGATCTTGGAGTGTTTGTGACTGTGGCGGAATGCCCCACGTCACGCCTGTCCATCAGGGAGAGCTCAAGGGCAGGAGCCTATGATAGGACAGGAGGGGCGGAATCAAAGGAACAGTTAGACAATTTAGTTAGACAGTTAGAGAGACAGTTGGAAAAAGAGGTTTGAGATAGGGAATTGAAGAGAGAGGGTTATGAGATTGAATTGAGAAAGTTAAGACACAGATTGGAAAGTTGGAATGCTAGGCAGAATAGGAATGAGCTAAAAAGTATAGAGAATAAATAGATAGTCAAAGAATATTGTTAAAGTGAATAAAAATACATATAAACCAATGTGGAATCAAATGCTATTTAATGAATGACCCTAAACATCTGTGATTTACATCTGTGATTTGCATAACAACTATAAGATCAATAAATCTGTTGTATTGGCAGCATGTGTCTAAGAGACATCTTTTGGTATTGAGTGAATAATACTTGGTGGCAGCGTGAAGTGAGGAAACACATCCAGAGGGTGGACTTGTGTTTAGGGAAAACAAACAAAGGACACTGGGTGACACATCAGAAGAGATGGTGGGTGTTATGCTTAAGATTTTTTTCTTTTAGACTCTTCTGTGAGCGTATATGATGAGATACCTGCAGAATTTATGTGCAGTCGTATGCCTTCTTAAACAACTCGGACTATGATTTTGTGACTTCATCCTGCATTTCTGAAGATAGGTAACTTTCCTGAAATGTTTCCATTAAGTTCTGCTAGTTTTTCATCATTTAAATAGTATGTTCAAATACATTTTTGGAGCTGTTCTTTTGTTTTCTGTTCAGTGCTATATGTTCCACATATAGCTAGCTTATTGATGACTATAAACTGAATAACATCAACAGTGATTTTAAATAATATGGTATTCACTGAAATGGACATAGAAGTTTCAGCTGAGAGGAGCCTGTCTTTATAGACAATGTTTAAATATGGACAATGGGTGTAGCATATTTGTGAAGTGCTTTTGATTTTTCTTCAAGTATTGGCCTCCAGTCTTTGAAGGCTCTTAAAGACATCTTGTTTTGACATACTTGTTTAGAATGTTCTATAAGTATAGCATAAAACTGTGTTAGCTGATGGAAAATATTCCATGTTTCTGGAACAATTTTTGTTGGAAATTATAGCTGGCACTGTTTCATGTATAAATAGAACTTAGTCAGTTGAGCTGTCTTGCCTTTTTCTAAGAGACACCCCAAGGCCTTCAATTCAATCCTTGATATGGTCCTTTTTCATATCTCCACCAGGGTGGTCTGAACAGAGAAGGGAGTCACCCAAAAGTAAGGGGGTACGTCTCATGAACTATGAGCCATTGGTGATATATGAGTACTATATTAAGATTAAAGTGGTTTAAATTCTGTTACATAGTTACACTGGTGTAGCACAACAGCATAACCTTTGGAGACAATTTGTCCCAAGTTAAGAAGTCATTTAGATACTATTAGTTTTATATCATGTTGTGTGGTTAAGCATGCAACTGATAATGTCTGCAGGTGATCTGTGATACATCTTTGAAGAAGTCTTGTGGGAAAAATGGGTTAATTGTAGGGAATACATACATATATTTCTTAACACCAAATTTGACCTTACGTTCAGTAACAGGAAGGAAATCGTCACCATCAACCCTTACAAATGACAAGATTCTGCTTTAGTTCAATTTGGACTATAGCTATTAAATGGGTTTGGGAGTTTAGATAATTAAGAGGAAACTCTTGCATTTCAGTCAATTGTCTCATAATAAGAATGGACTTCAACAGATGGGAAACCCTGACATCTGAGCGTTCAGCCTGGAGGCAGGCAGTGCATCATGGCCTCTCCTAATTTATTTATTGAGCTTATATGCCACCTATTTAGACATAGTCTACTCTGGGCGGCTCACAAAATGCAGAATAAAAACAATTAATATCAAATAACAATTTACAACATGTACACAAAACAAAGTAGATATAGAGAAAAAGAGAAAGTTATGTAGTGCCTGGAGGGAAGGTCTGTCTATATAACCAGGTCTTGAGTTGGTTTTTGAAAGTGCCCAGCGAGGGGGGCAGACGAATCTCAGAGGCGAGTTTGTTGCAGAGCCTGGGAGCCACTGCCAAGAAGGCCTGGTGTCTTGTTTTTTCTTTCCGGGCCTCCCTCAGTGTTAGGCTCCTCAGTCACCCCTCCTGGCTAGACTGGGTGATACAGTCTGCCAAGGAGGCGTTCTGCCAAGTATTGAGGTCCTGGATCGTTTAGGGCTTTGTATGTGATCATTAGAACTTTGAAATCAACGCAGAATCGAATGGGCAGCCAATGCAATGTGGTCAGAGTAGGAGTAATATTTTGATGTTTTCTCACCCCACTAAGAAGTCTGGCCACTGCATTCTGCACCATTTGGAGTTTCTGCATTACTCTCAAAGGTAGCCCCACGTAGAGCGCATTGCAGTGGTCTAATTTCGAAATTACAAGTGCATGGACCAAGGTGGTGAGGGCACCAATGTCAAGAAAGGGATGCAGCTGGGCAATCCGCCAAAGATGGAAATAGGCGGTGTGGACCACTGACGCCACCTGAGTTTCCATGGTGAGTGCCAGGTCCAGATGTAACTCCAAAGCTGCAAACTTCATTCTTAGCAGTGAGAGACACCCTCTGAAAGAGAGGGAGTTTCTCAAACCACTGATAGTAGGTCCACCCACCCTCAGGACCTCCGTCTTGTCTGGGTTCAGCCTCAGCCCGTTTTTCTGCATCCATTGCAGTACAGACCCCAGAGAGCGCTGAAGGGACAGAACAGAATTCTCTGTAGTTGGAAAACAAGGAGATGTAAAGCTGATGACACAATGCTCCACATCCCCTGATGACGCCACCCAGCGGCCTCATATAGATATTAAACAGCATTGGGGAGAGGGTCGAGCCCTGTGGAACTCCACAATTGAGGCTCCATGGGGCTGAGTCCCCCTCCCCAAGCTGGACTCTCTGAAGACAATCCTCCAAGAAGGATCGGAGCCAGGCCAATGCCAGGTCACCAATTCCCAACTTGGAGAGCCTCCCCAGGAGGATACCGTGGTCGACGGTATCAAAGGTGGCTGAAATATCAAGGAGGACTAACAGAGACATTTTCCCTATGTTGGCCTCCCTCAATACGTCATCTAACAGGGTGACCAATGCCATTTCTGTACCATGGCGTGGCCTGAAGCCTGAGTGGAACAGATCCAGGGCGTTTGTTTTATCCAATTGTGCCTGAAGCTGATCAGCCACCACCCTCTCGACCACTTTACTAATGAAAGAAACATTGGTGACTGGACTATAATTGCCAATATCATCCGCTGCCAAATTCAGTTTCTTTCTTATGAGCCTAATGAGTGTCTCCTTGAGGGTGGGGGCAACCCTGCCCTCCTGGAAAGACCCATTAATTATTGATGTGGCCCATTCTGTTGTTATAGGCCTGGCTGCTTTGATTAACCAGGCCAGGCAAGGGTCAAGAGTAGAGGTGGTGGCCCGACAGCGGTCAAGCGCTTTGTCTACAATATCTGGTGTCACAGGCTGAAAGAGATCGAAACTTACCAGGCAAGGCAGAGTGCTGGACATCTCTGCTTGATCCACTGTATCCAAGAGAGAGAGAGAGAGAGAGAGAGAGAGAGAGAGAGAGAGAAAGCAGATGGACTCCACTTTTGATTTTAAAAATGCTGCAAATTGGTTGGGTGAGATACTAGAAGGAGGTCCATCACTTCAACCAATTCCGGATAGGTCACAGACAACACGGAAAAGTTCCACCTGCTGATTTGAAGCCTCGCTTATCCAGTTAGCGAGGTGAACTCAACTAGCAGCCCTTATCTTAGCAAGATAACGGTTAGTTGTGACCCTTATTGTGATCCATTGGCTTCTGTCTTTAAATGCACTCTAGCCTTCTCCTAGTTTGCTTCATTGCTTGTAGCTCCTGATTAAACCAGGACACTGGCCAAGCTCTGCATTGGAGAGGGCGTTTAGGAGTGATCGTGTCTACAGCCCTGGTGGCTGCTGTGAACCAGCCATCTACCAGAGCCTCAACAGGAGCACCAGCCAGTTCAACTGGAATCCCTCTCATGGAATCCTGGAATCCTATAGATCCACTAACCTTCGAGGGCAGACCATTAAAATGGGTCCTTGCTCCCTGTGAGGTGGGAGGGCCATTGAGAGTTTACATTTTACTAGGTGGTGATCCATCCATGACAAGGGAACCGACACAAGGTCAGTCATCAACAGACCACACTCACTCCAGTTGTTGGAGAAAACCAGGTCTAATGTGTGACCACCCACATGGGTGGGGCTGTTAACATGTTGGGACATGTTCAAGGAAGCCATGGTTTCGAAGAACTCAAGAGCCAGACCAGAAATCTCCGCCCCCGCATGGGTGTTGAAATCACCCAAGACCAAAAGCCTTGGGGATTCCAACAGTGCCACGGAGACAAAGTTCACCAGCTCTGGTAAGGAGATGGCTGGGTTGCGGAGAGCACGGTCACCCAACAAAATCCCAATACCATCCCTGGCCCCTATTGACACGTGGAGTGCCTCCAGACCCAGCTTTGCCACAACAGAGCGCCTCATAACCTCCAGGGTATTTTTATATACAATGGCTACTCCCCCTCCATCCCTTTAGTCTACCTTGGTGCTGGACAGCATAACCGGGAGGACAGACAAGGGTCAGGGGAAGACCCCCTTCCCCACTAATCCAGGTTTCGGTCATGCACGCTAGGTCTGCATCCTCTTCCAGAATAAGATCATAAATAAGCTGGAATTTATTGGATACAGACCTGGCATTCAACAGCACCAATTTTAGAGTGGAGGGTAGACTAAACTGGCTACCTCGATACTGACGGTTGGTCAGAGTCCCAGAACGGTGTACAGCTTTCAAACATCTGTTCACTGTTCTTCTGACACGGGTAGGGGCCCTGCCAACGCCATATCTCCCTCTACCCATGATCACCCTGATGTTCAGTGGCCCCTCGCTGGGAGGGCAAACCTTCCACTCCATACCGAACAGCAAGAAAATAGCACAAAGAAATCACCAAATTAATACAGTTGAACAGAACATGATAGAAAATTTTAACAAAAAAGTACCAAACATATGTAACAAGGTAGTATTACACTAAACACTAAACAGTAACAATAATCAAATTAAATTTAAAGTGCATAAAATAGGAAAAAAAGAGTGCATGGAGCAGTAAGCATTAAAATAGACAAATTAAAACAAATAAGACAAAACAATTTAACATGAAGTAAAATAAAATACCCATAAATTAAACTGAAATAAAATAAACAGTGTAAAGTAGAAAAAGGTAAAGAGAAAAATTAAACCCAGAAAATCCCCCCCAGTCAGTGCAACAAACTAATAAATAGAAAATTAAACCCCAAAATGTTTCTCCTCGCACTCACAGTCCTGTTCTGTCATGGTCTGTCTGGCATTCTTGTCTTTCTAGGAATGTTTCGAACACTTGTGAGGCTGATCTTAAATTTGCAGTGAGTTTCAACGATAAGCAGAGAGAGCAATAGCATCAAAAAAGTTGGAAAATAAAATGGCACTCTTGTAGTCGTTTTCCAAACAAGTCGGATAGCTGACAAGTCGTCACTGTTCTCCTCAGGGGAAGGGGTAGGGGGGTGATTCCCAGTGGAATTTGAGGCATAACATCAATCAGGGGAGCAATCAATAGGACCCCACAGCAAATGGGACCCCACCGCCTGCTTTCCAGCTCCAGACTCCTCACAGATGTCCCCAATTCCCTACCCAGTTTAAAAGTTCTTTTATGCCTCCAGATCTCCCGGCGTTTCCCCAGGCTCCCCATGGACGTCCCCACTGAGTTCCCCTGGATCACCCCAGGCAGAACCCACAGGGACTCCTAGCTCTCGACCCCCAGTGCATTGTTCTCCGGACTCTGCTGCCGCAGACCAGCCTCGGTCAAACTCCCACACTTCAAGCTTCAGCCACCGTCTCTGATTCGCTGCCTCACTGCCTCGTCCCGCAGCTCCAGCCTCAGCTCCAGTTCCCAAAACAGCCACCCTTTCTCAGCCTCCACAAGCTCAGACAGTCCACCATGAACAGCGACGGATTAGGGAAGGAAGGAGGAATAAAACCAAAGATTCACAGTACACAAAGAAAAGAAGAAAAAGAAAAAGAGAGCAGACTGGTACGGCAGAGAGAAGTGCAGCCGACTAGTCATTGGTCCGCTATATTGGGAAAAAAAGGGATTGTCACTCTTGAATTGGCCTTCTCGGTCACACTAGACGCTGTTCCAAGTCCTCCATACAGAGCACGTTACCATAGTCTCTCGAGACTGAAGGATGCGTAATCTAGTTCCATGATCATATCAGAAAACAAAAGATTTGCATCTTTCAGTGTAGCATGATAACTTTTGTCTCTGAAACATCTAGAATTTGTTTTATTCACATTTGAAAATTACATCTGGCATAGCTTATTCTTTTCTAATCCCTGTACTCCCTCTCTGATTTATGTGTATCCTATTTATGACATCTGGAAGTTGAGTCATGGCAACTGGACTTCTCTCTTATATCTATGGCATATGCACCATATACACATAGTTCATGCATAAGCAGAAATAAAGAGTAACTATGCAGTTACAGTGTTCAGCATGTCCATATTGGACAAAGGTTCAGCTCTTTGCCTTGAGCTGACCTAAAATAAAATAAAATAAATATGTGAACCTAAAATGTGAAAACAGATGAAAGGCTATGGAAAAAGGAAGGTGACTGTACTGTTCAGAGTAGTACTGGAAAAAAAATCATGCAAGGCCAATCTATGGAAAATGTGTAAAAATGTCAAAAGCCATATCCTTCTGAGCTTGACATATGCCCTTTCAAAAATAAGATTTTGGGTGGGTCATAATTCTGTGGTTAGTAGCTATTGGGTCTGATTCTGGCAAGAATGGAAAACAGAAAAATAACATCTTATGATTCTTAGATCCAAAGATGGATGCTGACCAATGACAACACTGTACTGGTTTAGCCCAAGCTGCTGCCTTCTTTCATTTTATGGATGCAAAGAAGACACATTAAACCTCCAGATGATTTCACAGCAAGCCAAGGAGTCAACAATGGATTTAGGATCAGTTCTGCAATCCACACTTCCATTAAACACACAAGTTATAAAGTTTTAATTTTATTGAAAGAGGAAGCTTCTGATGCTTTATTTGGATCACTTTCTGTGTGGTGCATGTGGTTCTCTCTCCTGTGCCTTGACAGTGTTGTGCACAAGACCTTGTGTCCTACCACTGTCATGTATTGGGGTCAGGCTCAGAGGCTAATGTCAATACACAAAGATGGATGGATTACTGCTTGGAGCTTGGAAGTAACTAGTTAACAGTTTTCCCCAATAAAATGGAGAATACTTTCACCCTTAGTTCACAAATTTCAATGCTTTTTAGTTACTTTTAGAGTTATGGGAGGGTGTCCTCATTAAATGGTTTGTTGTTTTGTGTCATCAAGTTGTTTCCAATTTTTAGAGACCCTATGAATGAGTGATCTCCAAAATGCCTGTCATCAACTGCTCTATCGGGATATGGTGGTGCTGTGAGCTAAACCGCAGAAGCCTCTGTGCTGCAGGGTCAGAAGACCAGCAGTTGTAAGATCGAATCCACGCGATGGAGTGAGCTCCCGTGGCTTTGTCCCAGCTCCTCAGCAACCTAGCAGTTCGAAAGCATGCAAATGTGAGTAGATAAATAGGTACCACCTCAGTGGGAAGGTAAAATGGCATTCCCTAGTCACGCTGGCCACGTGAAAACGGAAACTGTCTTCAGACAAGCTGGCTCTACGGCTTGAAAATGGGATGAGCACCGCCCTCTAGAGTCGGACACGACTGGACTAAAAATGTCAAAGGGAACCTTTACCTTTACCAACTGCCCTGCTCAGCTCTCGTAAACTCAAACAAGGGTTTCTTTAGGGAGTCAGTCCATCTCAAATTTTGTCTTTTTCTTTTCCTGCTGCCTTTCCATCTTTCCCAGCATTCTTGTCTTTTCTAGAGAATTCTGTCTTCTCATGATGTACCTGAGACAGGACAGCCTCAGTGTCAACATTTTTGCCTCTAGAGATAGTTTAGGCTTGAGTTGATCTAGGACCCACCTGTTTGTCTTCCTGTCAGTCCAAGGTATTCTCAAAACTCTCCTCCAGCCCCACATTTTAAATGAATAAAGTTTGTTCTGTCAGCTTTTCTAACTGTCCAGCTTTCCCACCCATACCTAGTTACAGGAAATACAAATGGTAGAGGAGGAAAATCAAATAGTTCAAATGCTGGCTCTTTCTATGCTTTCTGCAGTTCCTGTTCTCTTGTGGGCATTGAAACTGGAAGGAACACAAGGAAAATGTGTTTTGTACCCGAGTCAAATGGTGTGTAGCTTTTAGGTATTTTTCTTTAAAAGTAACAAAAAAATAGTTATTTTTGTCCCTTTTGAGTACCTGGACAGTGTTTTATAATAAACTTTCCAAACTCTTGGGAGGGGATGAATAATTCCTAAATGAAACACAGACACCATTGGTGATGATTCTGACAATCAGTTTGAATGAATGCTTGGACCTTTTCCTTCCTTAATATCTTTCTCGTATATTTACTTTCAGGTTCTAAGCAAAATATATTTGATATGGTCAGAGGCATGCCAATCTGATTGAAACTGTTTATTGCTCCTGGACCTGTTCTTTGGCTTAGCTGAAATCCTGAGACCACCAGTTAGGTTTCAGTGTTCAGAAGTCAACTCTAAACCAGTAAGCTCTTGCCATGCCAATACAGTTCATTGAATTGAACCATATGCCTTTCTTTCTGTCTGTTTGCTGACATGTCTGCTACAACAAAGTCATCAGTCACAGTAGCCTGATATTTAACTTCCACTCTTTTTGTCCCTGTGCTCTTATGTTCCTGTGTATTGGAATATTCAGTCTGCAGTGTTATAAATGCCTTTATCCAGTCTCATTGACATTTTAAACAAACGGTGATATATTTAGTACAATAATTACAGTTATTTGATTACTTTTCTCTTAGCCTCAAGTACAAGGCAACTGGCATATGTGAATGCCTCTGAGACTAATACTCTGTAATAAACCAACATTATTTATTACAAGATGCATTTTATTAATAGGAATTGGCAGTAATTAATTCACTCAAGTTGATGTTACTAATGATTACATGTAATTCATGAAATATTTATGCAAGAAGATGGTAGATGAAAATGATGCAAAGGTCGTTTTGCTAATTAGTTAAATATCTGCATTATTTCACACGAAATATTTTTTACCTCTGCATTGTTTTGGTTATGCCTGAATAATAATATACCTGTGAAACTTGGATACAGGAATCCCAAGGAATGGAGGACACAAATATGTAAGAATTGTGACTATGAACTTGAATGAATGCTTAGACTGTTTCCCTTCTTAATTCATTTCTTTTTCATAAGTTCACTTCCTTGTTGTGAGCGAGATCCTATTTAGAGATAGACCTACTGCAATCTAATTTAAGTTATCAGCTTCTGGTGTGTCTCCCAGTTTAAAGATAAGTTAATATGTCTTTGTCTGTTTTACTTGCTCCTGTTGCCTTTCTTTTGAATCAAATAATGGCTGTCCAAATTAATAGCAGGCATCTGAACCGGAAAGATCATGGACCAAAGTTGCTCCCTTCAATTTCCTCTTACTGACATCAGCAAGTATAGGTTGGACTTTTATGTCTATTGATTTGGCTTTTATCCAGGGCTTCAATTATACTGCTTTTTAAAACATAGGCTTTGTCATAAGAAAGGGCAAGGATATATGACAAATCAACGAAGAACCTTATCTTTGCCATATAAAAGACTGACTATATCTGTGATGGCCATTCTGGTGTCACAAGGGCTTGTAATCTGGACTGGAGGTTGCCATGGCAACCTGCTTCCAAGGATTCTCCTTCTGTGTATAAGGAGCATCCTCCTGGCTTAAAAAATATGGCAGCCTTTGACTTACCTGGACTTCAGATTTTGAGAGAAATGAATAATAGGACTTTAAGAAATTATAAATAGGAAGGAATGATAATCCAAATATAGGATACTCAACAGCTAGGAGAATTTAAGAAACAGGATCATATGATATGAATACATCACACAGAAACTACTATCATGGAACTGATTTCTCAGACTGTGGTCATGTTATTATACACATTGACCAAAATCCTATTGGATATTTATGCTTGTCCAAGAGGAATCATGGATGTTATCATAGCTAATTACAATTAATTGACAAGGTGTCAGGTGCATGGCAGGTATGTAATAGCAATGCAATTGACAAAACCCAAGATTCAACAGCTAGCAACATGGAGTTCTAGAATATGCACATATTGTTACCAAGTGGAAATTCACCTCTACAGTTGCTTCAGTGCTGTACTTCAGCTACAAAAAAGGCCTTCAAGATGGCCTTTAAAAGCGAGCAGTTTTGAATTGCCTCAAATAAGCTTCATAACAAGCAACTGGTTCTGATGGAACAAATTTAAAGTGCCTGTCTCCTTATCTTCTGTCGACATCATTTTTCAAAAGGGGCAACCAGCTCAAATTAAATAGTTTTAGTGCAGACAGTCTGTCTGTCTTATTGGGATAA
This sequence comes from Pogona vitticeps, assembly GCF_051106095.1. NCBI lineage: Eukaryota > Metazoa > Chordata > Lepidosauria > Squamata > Agamidae > Pogona > Pogona vitticeps. The sequence goes on from NC_135785.1 coordinate 70,720,696, forward strand.
GAATGTTGCTCAGTTTGAAAAATGGTGCTTCAAAATGGAGATGAATTAGAAGTTCAGCAGAAAATGGAAGAAACATAACAAGGATGCGTTTAAAAACAAACAAAAGACTTCTTTTCCTGCCATATAGAATTCAAGACTGGCATGCCTCAACAGATTCCAGGGAAATTTGATTTTTCATTGCATGCAATTCATAAATCTAGACTAGCATTTTGGGAGAAAAAAACAATTAGTTGAAATATATGTTACATTTTAATGTGAATACACCTAGTTAGAGACTATGGTTTAAAAGAAGAACTCTATGTAAGCTCAAGTACATGTGTGTGCACACACATAAACAGTTCCACATTTCCTTGCCAGAATGCAAGATTCTCAGCTTTATTTTTTTTATAATTGAGAGGGCACACCTGAGCCAGTGGTAAGCACATTTAAGCCCTTAATCACTGCATAAAAATCAATGAAATAATACTGTCCTTAATTTTGGTTGGCCTATGCCCAGTCTTCTCAGCCCTCATCATCTAAGAAATGCTAAAAGTTGGGAAAGAAGAAAACAGATGGGCCTTTCATATTTTGAGTAAAAAGGAATATTATAGTAAGTGCAGGCAACCTGTTATCTCTCATGTTAATGAAAATGATGCATTAATCTAATCCACAATGTCCAAATAAAATATAAACATGTGATGACTCATGAGATAATTTCAGCCAAGGGAATGAAAACAGTTCCCCCATCTACAGATACCATCAAATGTAATACTTTTATGAAACATCTGTTTAAGAATAAGAGATGGTTAAAACTGGCTATTCATTCTTTCTTCTCATGTATGTACTTATCTTTAAATGTTTAAAATCATCTTTAAAAAATAACAGAGTTCACTGCAGATACCAATACAGTTATAGGAACCAGCTATTATCAGAACACTTTATAGTCTAAGTATTTGTTCATAGGACTCTGGCTTCCTGGCCAGCCATACTCCATTGCAAGATACTCCATTTCAACTCAACCAACTCTTCCCCCCACCCCCATTTTGATTTCCCAACTGACACTCAGTATGTCGGGACTTCTGCATATACTTAGTCTTTATTGGGACATTTTCAGGGATGTGTGGAAGTTGCCCTTAAGTTTTCGACTACTTTTGTTTGGCAGCCCTGGAGTTGCTCAGAGCATATCTTTCTCAGGATCAAGTCACAGGTTAAGGAAGATGTATATTTGCTCTTATTACAACATCTTACTTTCTGGCATGCAATTCTTTTATAGGTTTATGCTTCACCAGTTAGTCTTGCAAATAAAGCCCATGTTTACTTCCCTATGAAGGTGATAGAGAGGGTGATGACAGAGCAGCTCTTGTTGTACCTGGAGGAGGAACAGTGCCTTGATCCGTTCCAGCCTGGTTTCAGGCCATGCCAAAGTACTGAGACAACTCTGGTCATGTTGCACAATGACATGGGGAGTGTATACCCTGTTGGTTCTCCTGGATCTCTCAGTGGCTTTTAATACAGTTGACCATGGACAAGCTTTTGGCGGTAGGGCTTGGTATTAGGCTGGCTCTGGTCCTTCTTTGGAGGCCATGTCGAGAGAGTGCAGCTTAGGGATGAGTTGTTAGCCCCTTGGCCCCTTGTTTGTGGGGCTCTGCAGGGGTCATCAATTTCCCCAGTGTTATTCATCTATGTGAAACTGTTGAGGGAGGTCATCTGGAGATTTGGGGTACAGTATCATCGGCATGTTGATGATACACAACTCTATATCTCTTTCTTCACCTCTGCAGTGGATACTGTCTGGATGTTGGAGCGGTGCCCGACTTTGGTGCTGGAATATATGAGAGCTAACAGGCTCAAGCCAAAACTAGACAAGATGCAGATCATTCTCCCGAGGGGTTCCTCTGATGGGTTAGGGGACATTCTCCCTAGGCTGGATGGTGTTGACCTCCCACTTAGGGATTGAGTCTGGAATCTGGAAATTCTCCTGAACCCACCTGATTCCCAGGTGGCAGCTGTGTCCAAGTCAGCCTTTAATCAACTGGGGCTTCTTGCCCAGCTCTTACCCTACCTTGATGAGGTTGCTTGTTGGTGCATACATTGGTAGGATCAATTACTGCAACACTCTATGTGGGCTCCCTTTGAGGTTGACCTTGAAGGTTGACCAGTGGGTCCAGAACTTGGTGGCCGGGCTCATGGCAGGTGTGAGCAGATTTCATCACATGTCCCCTGTTCTGGCTTTGGTTACCAGTTGCATCCCAGATCAAGTTCAAGGTACTGATGCTCACTTATAAGTTCCTTCATGGTTTGGAGCCATGTTACTTGTTCGAATGTTTCTCCCAGAGGTCCTCCATCTGCATCACAAGATCCTCTCAGACTATGCTCCTTTGAGTAGCCATGCTGATGGAGGCCAGAAAATCTGTGACGAGAAGTTGGGCCTTATCTGCGACGAGAAGTTGGAACAATCTCTCAGCAGAGCTATGCCTGCCCCCTTCCTTCCTATTGAAGATTCAGTTCTTCCAAGAACCCTTTGGTGGCAGCCTCTTTTGAACTTTGCCTGCCCTGAATTGCTGCTCAGTCTTACTGTGCCATCTGGATTTAATGTCTGGTGTATTTTAGCCTACTGCCATTTGGTTTTATTATGTTTGCCTAGATTATTATGCCATTTCATTTGTTTTTTACATGCACACTACCCAGAATAGTGCTGTTCACTATTGAGACTGTGTGCAGATAAACAAAAAACCAAACAAATAAAAAGACCAACTACAAATGCTAAAGCTAATGTACAACATGTGGTGTTGAAGAAACCTCGTTCTGGGATAAATAGACACTTTATCTTTTAAGGAAATGTCCTCTTCTAATGACATGCCAACTGTATCATTTGCTTTGAGATTCAGTGACCTTGGTTTGACTAGCTGTTACCACTTACTAGTTGGGTCTGATGAAAAATAAAGCATAAGTAATCAAGAAGTCATGAAATAAGTGCTTCATGTTTGGCTTTTACCTTGCAAACCATGTGTACTGGGACATTTTCCAGATTTGTTAGGTTTTCTTCATGTACGTCTATAAACATCTATGTTATGCTTTGTTAGCGTTGCATTTTATTTGTTTTCTGATTAGAGGAATGTTTGAACAGTCTTCGAAGACTGTGTTATGTAGGAAGAATTTCTCCAACTACGCTATCATTGCTGTGGAACTGATCCTTAAAATTTCACAGCAGTGTGAGTTTCTGCAAGCAGCTTTAAATCAAAACAAAGATAACTTTCTGTTCCATTGCAAAAATGCCACAGGAAAATTAAGGTTGCTTAGGATATAGTTTTCTTCTCTTTTATGTGTTTTGATCTTGTTGGAAATGGAGGAAGAAAAACACCTATTTGAAATCTTTTTCAGGAAACCAACTTTTTTTTTAAAAGGAAAAATAGAGCTGTTCTTCCACCAAGGAGCTCAAACTGATGCACAGTCAGTGTTTCTTATCAAGCCACAAATGCTTTCAAAACATTGAGTTTCATCCATCTCACAGTTTAAAAGACAGTAGGAAACCACAACTAAAAACATGGTATGGTACAGTAGTTGTGTTTGTCCATGAGAAGAAAGAAAACCCATGGTTAAGCAAGAACTGTTTCATAAAAATATGAGAGCTTTTGAGATCACTAGAGCTCTTCACTGGGGTGGATGGTACCAGAGGGGGGAAAAGGTGGTGATGGGGGAAGAAACAGGAAAAGAAATGGTTAAAAACTCAAATATGAACCAAATACAATTAAAAGCATAAAAATAAAGTTAGAAAATCAGCTAAAAGCACACACACACACACACACAAAATAAATAAACAGCACCTCATCAACTTAAATAACTCCTCAGCAACAGCTCAACCTAAGTGGAAAAATATTGCCTGAATAAAAATGTCTTTGCCTGCTGGTGGAAGGACAACAGAAAAGCTGCAAGTTAGCCTCCTATGGCAAGGAGGTCGGAAGCAACCGCCGATAAGGTTCTAGTCACTAAAAATGTCTCTGATGGTGGTACAATAGAGAGAAAGGCTTCCTTCACAGATCCTGATATCTGCATAGTTATGGTAGTTATGGTCCTTCAGCCCACCTTGATCCAAGATATGTAGAGCTTTCAAGTAGGGCTGAGCAAGCCTTTAACCCACAGTTTTCCAGGTGAATGTTGCAGTGCTGCAGTGCTTTTCACAAATACTGTTTCCAGAGATTTGTTTGTGGAGGTGCCTATACTTAACCTGCAGCAGTTAACCCAAAGCAATGGATGCTCGCTGGGGGACTATGGGAACTAAAGTTAAAAAACATTACAAAGCTCTGACATTATGCATTCTACTGCATTTCTGTAGTTGAATTTCATGACCCTTAAAGTTCCCTCAACTTCTGCAATTGTATAGATCAATGATTCCTTTTGGAAACATTAAGTTCCAGTTTGTTTTTCCCAGGCTTCTTGAGGGGTACTGCACTGAGGAAAAGTACAGTTGAGGGGAAAAGGGGAGCAGTATAAATTAGTAGATGATTCTGCTTGTTATTATTATCCAGCACATGGGAACTGTGCTGGTGGACCACAGTGTACTGAATAAGTTTCTGGAAAGAGGTTTTATGTGTCTGTGTTCTAAATCCAATCACCACACTTTATTGACTCTGTCAGATCAATGGCTATAGCATACATGATTTCAAGGCTAAAATGTATTGCAAGAAAATTAATGCAACCATTAATGTGCTTAATTTGCATAATATAAAAACTGCTTTAATAAGCATATTATATAACATTTATACAGTATGTAATTTAAATTACCTAACCTGTATAATATGCAGAACAGGCTACCAGATTTGGAGAACTGGAATATGCAACCCTAGTCAAACTAGTTAATTTGTTTAGTGCTTTTTCCAGAAATGATACTCCTCAAGTGGAGAAAAATATTAGTTATAGATTGTCCTCACCAATGCATCTTGCATTTAGTGTGTTTTATTTTGTGATTTTCATTGGAAAGTAAACCCAGGCTTAATTGCAAGTTTGATTTCTGAGGCATGTATCTCTGGTAAAACTATTGTGTTAGAGAAACGGTAGTCATCACAGATAATACATGTTCCCTTTTATATGTAAATTAACCCTATGGGTAGGTCTAATCCCTGAATTTATACACCTAATTTCAGATTACCCAAAAATAATATACAGTTGGAAAACTCACCAGAGTTTCATAACTATAGTTTCTCCTGCAGTTATGAAAACATAATGAATCTCCTGCTAGCTCATTCATTGCCATTACTGGATCAGCACTAGAGATGGGCATGAACCGAACCACGAACCAGAGAAACCAACAAATTGGGCTGGCTCATGGTTTGTTTTGCAAGGTGGTATGGGGATCCCATTTTGCCAAAGCAAAATGATGTGCCAAATATTTTTTCCCTTGACACTTCTTTTTGTTTGGCAAAAGGGGACGCCCATCTGTCCCCTTCTCATTGCCACCCTGTCACCTCCCTATTTGGTCCTGCCACATCACCCTCCTCCTCTGCCAGTCTCAGAGACAGCTGTCCTGGTTTTCCTTCTGACAGGCACTGCGTCTATGTATGCACTCACCTATCAGCTGGGTGATGGGCGCATGCGCAGGGACAGCAGGACAGATGGTGGTGGTGTGGCGGCAGCAGCAGCCACAGAACCAAGTAGGAAGGTGATTGGGTAGTGGGAAGGGGGCGGGGGGGCTGTAGATGAGGAGGCAGGAGGAGGTAGGTCCCCCATGGCACGAACAGGAGAAATGAACCATGAACCAGTTCGTTTTGCCAGGGCTTCAAGGTGATACATGGTTTGTGGTTTTCCAATTCATGCTCATTTCTAATTAGCAGATTTCTTGGAGTGCCTCCAAGAAATCTAGTTTCTGCATGGTCTTTAAGTTTAACCCAGGTGGAATTCTTAGTTTGTGTGCATGTCAGGTATAAAATCTTAAATGAAAGCAACATTCTGCAGCTCTGTGTTGGAATATGTTAAGTGCATCCTGTGTGAAATCTCCTGATTTCAGTTTTAGCCCCTGAATATTCATTTCTCATCTCACTTCCTTGCTATAGTTCATCAGTGTCCTCATCAGCGGTTGTCCCTGTATATCTCTGTAGTTTACTTTTACTCAGTGAAGATACTTGATGATACAGATTGTTCACCGGAAAGATGCTGAGTGTCCTAAATTTAATGTAGCTTCATGGATTAACATTAAATTCTAGTGTGTCAGGGGGGCATGCAATGAAAGAGTAAGCTAAGAAAGCAACAGACCAAAATCCATTTCTGAGAATTGTAATACTAAAACCAACTACATGTTAAATTGCCTTTTAAAGAGTTTGTGCATATTTCTGAGTCTTTTGAGCTGGCTGCCCATTTCAGAATCGTATGGTCTGTTTTGGCAGAGACTTAAAGGCCCTATTAACTGTAACATGGAAATATAATCATATTTAACAGGAAAATCTTTATGGATAATTTAAACAAAAATAGTCTCCAACACAAAGACGCTTACATATAGTAGAATGGAACATTTGTTAAAGATTTTCACCCCCTTTCTCCCTGAAAACACATTTGTAACTATTAGTTTGGTGTCATGTTTTCAGAAGGCTGTTTTTAGCTTTTGCATCACTTGACTACATACAATAAAATCCCTAAGGATGGAAAGAAGGTACGACTGTATCTTTTTAGCTCAATTTATGCTGAAGCATATCATGTCAGAAAATAGAGATTGTCTAATATTTGAAGTAGGTCTTAGTGATGTTCATGACAAGTCAATTTCAACTTAAAGTTTGCTTTTAAAAAATCACTTGAAATAAAAAAGGAAAGCCTTTTCAAAAGACACTACATTCATAGTGTACAAAAATTTATTTTTGTAGAGTGTTTTCTTCTGCACAATGCCCCCCATACAAGCCAGTGGAGGTTGAACAGGAGACACAAGTAAAAGGCACAGAGCTGTTAGTCTCATCCCTATATATTGGTGTGCTCCACTCCCTAAAGTCCCAACTTTCCTATGCCCAATCCTGTTTCTGAACTTGGATTCCAGATGTTGTTGGGTAGCAACTCTTGTTCCCCCAACCAGCTTGACCAGTGGCCAGGAATGATGGAAACTGTCAGTCAAAAACATCTGAGGACCAAAAGCAGGAAACCAATTCAAGATCAATATAGTTGCACCACCCAAACCAATTGCCATATCGTGTGGTGTAGATCATGTGTCTCACGTTTAGTAGGTAACAAACAAGTAAATAATTTTGTACAGCCTTCTCTTCATAAAGATGTCATGAGTCTCAATCAACTATGATCGTTTAACCACAGAGATATGTCATTGCTGTTACACTCTCAATCTAACACAATGTCTGCTTCCACAGATGCGCCTTACATGAAAGAGGTCTATTGAGTTTCTTGAGGGCTGAGCTCAGTGATGTAAGCTTTTTATATCTAGCTCCATAGTGTGCAGATGACATAAGCTTACACATCATTTGTGTCATTGCAGCAGATGAAATAACCAAAGAGTATTAAGAAGCAGAACATGGAAAGAGCAATGCAGGCATGTCAGATATGGTTTCCTTGCGTAATGTTTAGCATCTTTGTTTTTCCAACAGTTTTTGCACACAAGTATCTGGTGCAGTTTTGATCCAGCTTTTATTTTGGGCTCATGCTCTTTCTTTGTACAAGTCAGACCTCCTCAGGTGAGCCATTAAATACCCTGAGAGGCCTCAGCGTTAGTGAGATTGCCAGAGGTGAAAAGAAATGAGTCACGTTGGCAGGAGCTCCCCAAGGGACACAGAAAGAGGTGCTAAACATGATTGCAATGCCTTTGGAGAGGTGACTTGCATACAAAATACTCAGCATGCTATAATGGAAGATATAAAAGCCAGCAAGATATTATTTTGTTGGTTTGTCCAGTTAGTGACCTCATTAGGGCAAATAGTTCTCAGCTTCCCCTCTCCAAATGCAGAGAGTGATCTCTTGAATTGATGGCAACATACTGTACGTTGGTGCTAAAATTCGGCTTTTGGGATGAGTGATTAACACACCCTGGAAGTGACTCATACACCAATCTAGTACTTCCTGTCTCTGTCACATGAAGAGAACGACTACAATAGGAATGGGAAACATATGGCCTACCCGGCATTGTTGAATTCCCATCATCCTCACCACTAGTTATACTGATGGGACACTCAGTCCATCTACCATCGTCTGGAAAACCACATGTTTCTCCACATTCTCCATACCATCAGACTTGATCCCTTCCTTTGGCCATTTTTTCAAAAGAGTGTTTTCCTCCCTGCAGAAATTTTCACAGGCCTGCCTGAATGGTTCTTCCAGATTGAGCAAAAATCCTGTAAAAGTACCACAGTTTCAACACATTCCCCACAATATAGACAGTATAAGGTTAAAGCCGATGGGCACTATGACCTTTTCACAGGTTGCTCCCAGGCTTTGGAATGTGCTGACCTGAAAAGCCAAAAGGACAACCTCCCTCTTGTCCTTCCATCATCAGGCAAAAACCCCTCCTTTTCAAGCAGGCCTTTAAGCAGCAAGGTTCTCAGGAACTCCTGTTTATTAACTTAAAGATTTTAAAATGCTTTAAAATTATCTTTAATATTTGTTTTTAATCTTAATATATGTTTAATTGGCTTTTTATATTTATACAGTATTTAAGGAAGTGTTTGTTTTATAATTTGAGTTGTTGTGAGCTACCTGGAGTCCCCTGTGGGGAGAAAGATATACATTTCCCACTACTTTTCAGTAGTTTCCATCACATCTTTTGGCATGGTTTATTTTGTTCTTGGGTTTGTTCCAGGGCTGGAATTTAGCTGTATAGTGTCTGCAATGGGGATATCGTTTCTTCATCAGAGAGTCCTGGTAGGAAGTTTTTAAATTAGTTTGCTAAACTAGCAAGCCAGCAAACAAACAAACCAAACAGAGGAGAAGTCATTTTCAAAGATGGGGCTTTTCCTGGACAGTTTGGATATGAACTGTGGCTAGCTCTGCACTCACCTGCAGCAAAAGAGTCTTGTAACATCTTAAAGAGTGACACATTTTATCCAGTGTGAGTTTTTGTGCGCTCTTGATCTGAAGAAGAGGGCTACAGTCCATGAACGCTTATGCCAGATAAAATATGCTTGCCCTTATGATGCCACGTTGGCAAGACTTTTCGTTATTTTTCCTCTCTGTTCGAGTCTTACATCATGGACCTCGTATGGCTGTGCATGCTCCCAGTTAGAGGGGTGGGAGCTTGTATTGTTTTTTTTTCTTCCTTTCTTTTGGGTCTTGAACTTGAAAACATTGCCTGTGGTGGTGGTAATAGTGAGGTAAGCCATTGAAGCTAACGGAGTGGAGCACTCTGGTGTTGTGTTGTGTTGTGTGTGGGAGACTTTGCGCTAAGGTATGCCGGGGGCATCTTTTGTTGCTTTGCTTGTATTTGCTGGTTGTATGCTTCCTCCTTCTCTCCCAGACAAAGTACTTACAGGACATGGCAGTCATTTCACAGGTGTGCTATTGCTGTATTCTGGCCCACATAACACTTTGCTGCAAATTGCTGAATAGGAATAGATATAATATATTTTCTCAAATAGGTCTGAGAACTATAAATTGTACAGGGCAGGCAGGGTGGGGTTTGCTAACTGCAGAACAAGGTTTATCCATTTGAGCAATCAAATGGATAAACCATGTATATAAAGAGACAGCCTAGAATTCTTCTAAATGTATTTGCAAATTACATATTTGGAATTCTGCTGAGATGAAAAGCAAGTTGTCAATGATGAAAGCTACTGTTTTAAGGTGCAGCTGAGCAATGACATTAATACTTATCATCCTGATGCTCCAGAGGATACTCACATTCCTAGAAATGTCTATACTTTTTGTCATGTGAGTCTGGGAAGCTGGTGATAGCCTTTTCCAGTCACAACCCATTCTTGATTTACCCATTTTTGCTCAAGTTTACTTAGCTCTGCAGTTATCATACCCCACCCCACCTGCCTGATACAATTCACAGTCCTCAAACCTATCTGAGAAAAATAATAATAATGTGAATGGAGATTTTACATCATTGCAATTACCTTTCCATTTAAGAAGCATCTGCTGCCGTCTCAATACCTTGAAGGTCTGAAGAGGCTGAAGCTTGTGAAACAGACAAAGCCATTATTAAAATGGAAAAAAAGAGGAAAGGAACTTGCTGCCATACCTACTGCAGCAACAGAATCAACATTTTTATTAGTATTATTAATTTTCCTTGGAAAAGGTTAAAAGCATTTTGGTCCTTTCACAAAAATGTAATTGCATTTTGGACTTTTCTACTGGAGTCTAAGAAGTCCAATCGCTTGCTCTGTGTTAAAAAAAAAAAACAGTTGGGTCCTCTTGCTTAAATGGACGGTTTTTCTCCCCGTCTTTCTGTCTGCTAACAAGGACTTTCTATTAACTAAACATTTCAGACCTAATTGGACCTTTTATTTGCCCCTTGTCACACTGAGTGATCAACCATTATAAGCAGTCATATAAATGTCACTTTAAGTCTTGCCAGTTGCAGAGATCCAAATACTGTTAGGGAAGAAAAAAAAAAGAAGGGAGAGAAAAAAGACTTCGCATTTTCCCAAGGAGAGGTAATTTTTATGGGTGGAACACTGCAGTTGCTCAATCTGAGGTGACTGAAGATTTGTAAGGTGGACTGAAAAAGAAATAGAAATCCACCAGATTTTCACTGTGAAAAGGTAAGCACTATACGAGACGTTTTATAAGGGTTTCTTTGTCACATACAATGACCAACAGCGGATATGCATATTAATTTTGTTTCTTTGATGAAGAAGATAACCATACTGATACTGATAGGATGCTTCCTATCAGTAGTTGCTGATTGCTAGCTGGAGGATTTTGGGATCTGTAGTCCAAAAGAAATAGAAGAAGAAGAAGACAGCTAGATTTATCAGTGGTTTAGGTATCTGGCTGTGAAGGGCAGAGGTTGGGAGTTCCATTCACCTCCATGCCTGCTGCCAACAAAGCCAGCCTGTGTGGCCTTAGTCAAGCTACACGGTCCCAGGATGCCCCCAGAAGAAGGGAATGGTAAACTACTTTTGAGTATTCGCTACCTAGAAAACCCTGAAAAGGTTCACCATAAGTCAGAATTGTCTTGATAGCACATGATGATTATTAGTAAAAAAAAAAGGTAACTTGTTCAAGTGCTGTTGAAAGAGGTAATATAGGGTAGTCCCCCCATACCACTCTTCACATGTTTATTTCAACATACTGACGAAGGAAATTGAGGTCACAGCTGAACCATATGGACATTTCACATATACACATTCCAGTCCAAGTAATATACAAATGTCATGCTTTATTTGTATGACAATGGATTGCTTGAAATGAGTTGCTTTTGTTGCAGATTAATCTTGAATATATACAAGTGCAATCTTGAATAGTACAGCAGAAATACCCAGTGGACAAGTAAGAACATATAAAGAAAATTAGCTATATATTGCAATGTACTATAATTTAGCCTGGGAGGTCCATTTTGAAGGACGTTATCAAAATGTCTCAAACAAATATAACAATTTCTGGGTCCTCTGAACTTCCCTAGAGATATTCTGATGTAGTATCTTACCACGATCCCCTCTGAATACAGAAAATGGGTTGAGTCTAGAGAGTGAGAAGCAGAAGAAATCCTGCTGCTGATTTACTGCACATCAAAAAGTTTCACAAGAGAAAGTAAATAACTGTGTACAGTACAGTTACCACACAATCACATACATTGTGCAAGAATTCATACGAGTTGTGTAATACATGCTTTCCCAACTTGCTGTTCCCCAGGCATGTTTGACTACAAGTCCCATCAGTCTCATAGGCAGGACAGGGGATGATGGGAAAGTGCAATAAAATACTTCTGGAGGGGGTTAGTGGGATGATGTTGCTCTAACAGGATACTGGTCTTTTCTGAGGCAAAGATCTTGACTTAAGTAGAAAAAATAAATTGCAGCTGTTCATACCTCTCATGCTGGTTTCAAGCCAGTGTCTTTAAGCTTCATTATGTACCTTTGCCAAGCAATCTTTCTGGGTTCAATCCTGCTGATAGAGAAAAGTAACAGCTGAAGTCCCCCTTCATGGATTGCTGCCTTGTCGTGGCGAAGGGGCTTGAGTAACTCAGAGAAGCTATGGGCTATGCCGTGCAGGGACACCCAAGACGGACAGGACATAGTGGAGAGTTCCGACTAAACACAATCCACCTGGAGTAGGAAATGGCAATGCCACTCCAGTATCTTTGCCAAGAATGCCCCATGATCAGTAACAAAAGGCTAAAAGATATGACGCTGGAAGAGGGGACCCTCAGGTCGAAAGGCGTCCAACATGCTACTGAGGAAGAGCGGAAGACAAGTACAAGTAGCTCCAGAGTTAATGAAATGGTTGTGCCAAAGCCGAAAGGACACTCAGCTGTGGACGTGCCTGGAAGTGAAAGGAAAGTCCAATGCTGCAAAGAAAAATACTGCATAGGAACCTGGAATGTAAGATCTATGAACCTTGGGAAGCTGGAGGTGGTCAAACAGGAGATGGCAAGAATAGACATCGACATCCTGGGCATCAGTGAACTAAAATGGACAGGAATGGGCGAATTCAGCTCAGATGATTATCATATCTACTATTGTGGGCAAGAATCCCATAGAAGGAATGGAGTGGCCGTCATAGTTAACAAAAGAGTGGGAAAAGCTGTAATGGGATACAATCTCAAAAATGATAAAATGATGTCAATACGAATCCAAGGCAGACCTTTGAACATCACAATAATCCAAGTTTATGCACCAACCAGCATTGCTGAGGAGACTGAAATTGAACAATTTTATGAAGATTTACAACACCTTCTAGAACTGACACCAAAGAAAGATGTTCTTCTCATTCTAGGGGACTGGAATGCTAAAGTAGGGAGCCAAGAGATAAAAGGAACAACAGGGAGGTTTGGCCTTGGAGTTCAGAACGAAGCAGGACAAAGGCTAATAGAATTTTGTCAAGAGAATAAGCTGGTCATCACAAACACTCTTTTCCAACAACACAAGAGGCGACTCTATACATGGAAATCACCAGATGGACAATATCAAAATCAGATTGATTATATTCTCTGTAGCCAAAGATGGAGAAGCTCTATACAGTCAGCAAAAACAAGACCTGGAGCTGACTGCAGCTCTGATCATCAGCTTCTCATAGCAAAATTCAAGCTTAGACTGAAGAGAGTAGGAAAAACCACTGGGTCACTCAGGTACAATCTAAACCAAATCCCTTATGAATACACAGTGGAAGTAAAGAACAGATTAAAGGAACTCGATTTGGTGGACAGAGTGGCTGAAGAACTTTGGATAGAGGCTCGTAACATTGTCCAGGAGGCAGCAACAAAAATCATCCCAAAGAAAAGGAAATGCAAGAAAGGAAAGTGGCTGTCCAACGAGGCCTTAGAAATAGCAGAGAAAAGAAGGGAAGCAAAATGCAAGGGAGATAGGGAAAGTTACAGAAAATTGAATGCAGACTTCCAAAGAATAGCAAGGAGAGACAAGAGGGCCTTCTTAAATGAACAACGCAAAGAAATAGAGGAAAATAACAGAAAAGGAAAAACCAGAGATCTGTTCAGGAAAATTGGAGATATTAGAGGAACATTTTGCGCAAAGATGGACATGATAAAGGACAAAAATGGGAGGGACCTAACAGAAGCAGAAGACATCAAGAAGAGGTGGCAAGAATACACAGAGGAATTATATCAGAAAGATTTGGATATCCCGGACAACCCAGATAGTGTGGTTGCTGACCTTGAGCCAGACATCCTGGAGAGTGAAGTCAAGTGGGCCTTAGAAAGCGTGGCTAACAACAAGGCCAGTGGAGGTGATGGCATTCCAGTGAACTATTTAAAATCTTGAAAGATGATGCTGTTAAGGTGCTACATTTCATATGCCAGCAAGTTTGGAAAACCCAACAGTGGCCAGAGGATTGGAAAAGATCAGTCTACGTCCCAATCCCAAAGAAAGGCAGTACCAAAGAATGCTCCAACTACTGTACAATTGCACTTATTTCACATGCTAGCAAGGTTATGCTCAAAATCCTGCAAGGTAGGCTTCAGCAGTATGTGGACCGAGAACTCCCAGAAGTACAAGCTGGATTCCGAAGAGGCAGAGGAACTAGAGACCAAATTGCTAACTTGTGCTGGATTATGGAGAAAGCCAGAGAGTTCCAGAAAAATATCTACTTCTGCTTCATTGACTATGCAGAAGCCTTTGACTGTGTGGACCACAGCAAACTATGGCAAGTCCTTAAAGAAATGGGAGTGCCTGACCACCTTATATACCTCCTGAGAAACCTATACGTGGGACAGGAAGCAACAGTTAGAACTGGATATGGAACAACTGATTGGTTAAACATTGGGAAAGGAGTACAACAAGGCTGTATATTGTCCCCCAGCTTATTTAACTTATATGCAGAATACATTATGTGGAAGGCCAGACTGGAGGAATCCCAAACTGGAATTAAGATTGCCGGAAGAAGCATCAACAACCTCCGATATGCAGATGATACCACTCTGATGGCAGAAAGTGAGGAGGAATTAAAGAACCTTGTAATGAGGGCGAAAGAGGAGAGTGCAAAAAACAGTCTGAAACTCAACATCAAAAAAACTAAGATCATGGCCACTGGTCCCATCACCTCCTGGGAAATAGAAGGGGAAGATATGGAGGCAGTGACAGATTTTACCTTCTTGGGCTCCATGATTACTGCAGATGGAGACAGCAGCCACGAAATTAAAAGACGCCTGCTTCTTGGGAGGAAAGCGATGACAAATCTTGACAGCATCTTAAAAAGCAGAGACATCACCTTGCCAACAAAGGTCCGAATAGTCAAAGCTATGGTTTTTCCTGTCGTGATGTATGGAAGTGAGAGCTGGACCATAAAGAAAGCAGACCGCCGAAGAATTGATGCCTTTGGATTGTGGTGCTGGAGGAGGCTCTTGAGAATCCCCTGGACTGCAAGGAGAACAAACCTATCAATTCTAAAGGAAATCAACCCTGAGTGCTCACTGGAAGGGCAGATCCTGAAGCTGAGGTTCCAGTACTTTGGCCATCTCATGAGAAGAGAAGACTCCTTGGAAAAAACCTTGATGTTGGGAAAGTGTGACAGCAAGAGGAGAAGGGGACGACCAAGGATGAGATGGCTGGACAGTGTGTGCGAAGCAACCAACATGAATTTGACACAACTCCGGGACGCAGTGGAAGATAGGAGGGCCTGGCGTGCTCTGGTCCATGGGGTCACGAAGTGTCGGACACGACTAAACAACTAAACAACAACAGCAAACAGCTGAAGTCACCTCAAAAAGACTCTGGATTTTACTTGAGGACTATGCACACATATTCAATGGCCAAAATCCTTTTGCTTGGTACACTAAATTGCACAAGATTGTGCAATTCAATAGATTCATTGAACAAATGGGAATTTAGTGAGTCAATTCTTTTGTAAATTCCATTGAGATAAAAGGCCTACTCTAACTGCAATTTGCTAAACTAAAGTAAGTCACAGTTAGAGTAGGCATGCTTGAACCAATAGAAATTATGGAGGAGTTGACTCATCAAATCCCCATTGATTAAATGGGCCTATTCTGGTGCAGTTTACTATGCTGAGCAACAAGATTTTTCCCAGTGTGTGTATGTATATATATTGAGACAGATGAATTATAGAACTCTGTACATTGATTGACCGACAGAGAGAAATCAATGCCAGTGTTTTTGAATGGTTCCTGTCCCATTGTGTAAAGAAGAAAGAAAGAAGTACAATACAGCAATATGCTACAGACTACATAGCAGGCTTCAAGGTGTTTTTTAGCTTCCACTCTCACAGTTTCTTACCACTGGCCATGATGGCTGGGGCTTCTTGGAGTTGGAGTCAAAACTATAGGAGACCCAAGATTCCCACTCCTAGTACTTAGTATTGTGGAACCATCCTAGTATTCAGGAAACATTATTCAGCCTGTGCACTGACTTTTGCAACAAGTACTCTACCAATAGTGTTACGAAAAAGGGGAAAGCTCCAAATACCCATCATTCAGAAATGCAGAGTGCAAATATTGTAAGTGCCGGCTTGTGCAATAGAAGGCGAGAATGCTTCCTGGTTGTATGCCAGATTTCATTATATTGCTGGATGCTGCCAGAGCACAGCGAGGTGCCTTGATCACCTCCTGGGCGATACTACAAAATATGTATTAATTAACAAGCGTAGGCTGTTTATGGTAGACCTGAGGGTCTATAAAGACCAGAATGAGGAGGAATTCAGGATGCAAGCAACAGAACGTCTTCTGAAACCCAGACTCTTTTGAAAAAATTCCAGCTTTCCATTCTGCTCACCATCTGTGCATCAGGCAAAGGCACAGCTGCCCATATTATCATATAATTTTACACCTAGCCTGCACTGATTTGATGGAGCATATCAAGGTTTCAGAGATCTTTGTGGGATTCGGGCTGGGTGGCTCTCACTGACTTTAATAGCGATGGTGTTTCCAAAACCCAAAGCAGTTCTAAAACAGAATGAGAATGAGAACCGTTTTTCTCTCCCATCCACCCCCGCCCCACTCCCCGCAAGGGCTGCCAAGTTGGGGAAAGATCTCTAGCGAAAGATGAAAAAGAAATCTGAGAAAGGGAGGCAATGTGATCCAACATTAGATAAAAATGTTAAAAATATATACAGGTATATAGCGTCATCATCCCTCCTTCCCCCCTCTTTCCCTGGCTCATCCCTGCCTACCTCACGCTGGGCTCAGGTAGAGCATGAAGGAAACCTCTCTGTGCCCTACACTGCCTCTTCCTCCTCCTGCAGTGCCCGCAAGGCTGCACTCTGCGCCTGCCACTGCCCCCACAAGATGCTGTTGGCCAGGTTCAGTGCTGTCAGCAGCCTGACAGTGGCCAGGAAGAGGCACAATGGTGCCCGGATCCCTGGCACCCCCAGCCCAGCGTGCATGGCTCCAGCTGCCCAGCAGCGGCGGCGGCAGCCATACCCCCTCCATCAGCCTTGATCAGACAGAGGCTACCAGAGCGCTCTCCTTGATGGGGCAGTCTGCTCCTCTTTGCCACCTGGCACTGTGCTAGTGCTAGGCTGGGGTGTGTGTGTGGCTCGCTCGCCCTGCTCACCAGACAGCCTTGGCTGGCAAGGAAGTGTGAGAGCTATGGTGGGAGAGAGAGAGAGCAAGAGCAAGAGAGCTATGTCCCCCCCCACGCTACACCCCTATTTAGAAGGAATGCTCTCTTAAGTGGCAAATGACATTTGCTTGACCTGGCAAGCACTGTTCCTCACCTCCATATCTTGCAATCTCTCCAACTTTGTCATTGGCCATACAATCTTCGTTTGCAAGCCTGATTGTTGAAGTGTGGTTCTCTGAGGAAATTATATTATGGGAGACAAAATGAAAGCAACGGTAATGGTAGCAAGCAGAACACCCTCTGCTTCTGCTTCTTTTTGAATGTACTTATGGAGAAATTTGAAATAATACCTTCCTCTTCTTCTCCTTGTTCCTTTCTTCCTCCATTATTATCTTCGCTCAGGCTCAAGACATTTTAATGCTAGAAAGACACAGATTGGAAAATGCTGTCTGCTCTCGTCAAAATCAGAGTATGGAAAAATTATTTACAGTATGTGGATGTTGACTTCTGGCTTCATCCAGTCAGTGTAGCCTGAAAAATTGAGCACTCAAAAAGAAGTAACTTTTCCAGGGTCCAATCAAGATATGCAATGGTCAAACCAGGAAAATTATTTTTGACATCTGGTGCAGAAAATCTCAAATAGACTAACACATGATTAGCCATTTGGTGCTTTTAGTGTTACCCGAAAACATTGGCCTTGCCACCCTTATGAAGAGGGCTGACCTTGTCTTTGCTGGTAGTGAATCAGAGTAGTGGAAGATGGGAGATGTCACATGCTTAATACATTCAGATGTTAACTCACAAGTGACAGTTTTAACACAATGCATGCTCCTCGCATGCACATGGTAAAATTAGTTAGACGTGGTGCAGAGATGGATTCACCTAATCAGTATAATTCTTCACTCACCCCCTGAAAAGAATAGAGGAACCACATATGTGTATGTATGGCTCTATAGAGTACCTATATTGCCTTAAGTATACATAGGGGAGGAATGCAGTATGCCTATATCTCTGTTGCATGAACACAGTCTTCATGCACGTACCAGGAGTAAGCAGCACATACATTTCATTGTCAAATATTGAAAGGTATCTCTAAAGTCATGAGGACTAGAATATTTTTATAATGACATGTAAGATTCTTAGAATAAGTGAAGCCAAGGAAGAGGGTTTGGGATAGTAAAGTATCTACTGCTCTCCTTTGGTGCACATTACTCATTGCTTTTGCGGCAGCTCACATACAGTTGACATCAAGTCAGGCTATGACACTTGACTGGTGAAGAAATATTGTTAGAGTGGACCAAAGCTGACAGTCCATCCAGAATTGTAACAATCTGCTCCATTTATGGTGGAGCAGAATAGAATCAGGAAGCCAATTCGGTAAATACTTATTGATAAATTCAGATTATTATTCTGGATGATTCTCTGCATTCTAGGTGGCCATGCTTTTTTCTTATGTAGGGTAGTGTTGGTTTTCATTTCTTAAAAAGTACAACACATTAAAGGCCTTAACCTATTAACTTTCACTAAGATTGTTTTACACTCATTTTAGCAGTACCATACCTCATTGTTTGTAGTAGACCTATGAATCTTTTGTTTCTTTCTGTCCCCAGGTATAACAGGGGGAGGGAGCAATTCATTCTTCCCACAATTAGCATTTATGGTTCGCTAAGCAGAACTAATGCAGCAAATCTTACTTGTTTTTTCATTGGAGGTTATGTTACCTGTTCCCCCCACCCCCTTGTGAGGCTTAGGGAAATGTTTCCTTATGAACAAGGTATTTTTAAACTATCTATTACCTTATTGTGTGTTAAATTCTTTCAAGCGGGCATGTCAAATCTTTCCTCATCTTAATTTACTACCAAAAGTAGGGAGGAGATACTGCAAATTTGTGTAGTACAGTGGTGCCTCACTTAACGATGTTAATCCGTGCAGCAAAAATCGCTAACATCGCTAAGCGATTTTAAAAAGCCCATAGAAATGCATTAAAACGCGTTTAATGCGTTCCTATGGGCTTAAAAACAACCTTATGCAAAAACCTTCCATTGCGGTGGCCATTTTCAGTGCCTTTAAAGCGAGGCAAAACAGCGGGCGGCCATTTTTTCCCTGGCAGCCATTTTGGAACCACTGATCAGCTGGCCGAAAATGGGGGCCTTGCAATGATCGCTTCCTCATGATCATCACAAAGTGAATTTTCCCCATAGGAAACATTGCAAAGCGATCACTTTTGCAATCGGAAAAACAGCGTCGCTAAGCAATTTCGTCGTAAAATGGAGTGATTGCTAAGCGAGGCACCACTGGTACTTTGAAAATCAAATGGTGTATTCAGATTTTATATACTATTTTTGTTTGATTTGATGCTCCACATTTTATAAACTATATGGCTCCGTGTGCTCATCACACACAGACACACAGACACAGACACACACACACGAGCAACGCAGCAACAGCTGTTTGTGGACAAGCTCCATTTCACCAAGAATAGCACAAGACATCTCCTGGTTCTGTGCACAATAGTTTCTAACTACTGTATATCAGTTTCTGTTAAATATTGACAAAATTAAATGGAAATTTTAAAAAGGGGGAGAGAGAAAAGGCAAAGTGGTGTGTCTGAGGGAGTGGCTTGGGATTAGAGATGGCCATCAACCAGTTCATCTCAGTTCGTCTCAATTCACAAAGGCGGTAGCACAGGTGCTGCTACTCCCCTCCTCTGCCTCCTCTGGCTTTAATCAGCCATTCACCAGGCTCAGAGTGCTGCCCTTCCTGCACCTCCTCAACTGATCTTCCAGTCCCGCCAACAGCTCAGGCTTCTCTGCCCCACCTTCTTGGCTGATCTCCCACTCAGACAAAAGGGCGGGGCAGAGAAGTCTGTGCCCTTGCTCCTGACTGGGAGATGAGCTGAGGAGGTGGAAAAAGCAAGCAAGCTGGACCTGCTGAGTGGCTGATCAGCTGAGGAGGCGGGGGAGGAAAGCAGCAGTACCTATGATGCTGTCTTTATGAACAATTCACCACGAACTGGGACAAACTGGTTCATGCTGATCTCTAATTGTGAGCCATGAAAGCTCACACGGAAATAAATTTGTTAGGCTCTAAGGTGCCACAACATTTTGTCCCTTGCTTTCCCTCCCCCCCTCCCCCTTAGTTTTGTTCACTGTGTAAATGTATGTGGCTGAAATGATTTCCGAAACCCTTGGTGGGTGAGTAGAAAGAGAAAATCATGCAATCTGAGCCAAATCAGGCTGCAAGTTCACTCTTAAGTAACACCAGGAGGTTTAATACTTATAAGGTGACTTGAACATGACAGGCACAATTCCTGCTAAAGTAAATGAAAGCTATTTTAACTATGAATACTTAGCACAACCTTAAGGGACCATGTGTGCCTTTTAATATACTGTTATTCTTAAGTCTCTGTATGATTTTGGGATCACACTTTCTTTGTTTCTTAAAACAATTCTATATAAATTTTTAAAATAACCAAGCCTCTATAAACAGTAAGTGTCATCATTGTTTCTACTGGATTTTTCTTCTGGTTCCCTCCATTCATTAATAAGATTAGTTTTTCAAAGAAAAGAATAGAGGTGTTTTCCTTTATAACATTTCTGTGGGTTCCCAATGTATCTCAGCGTAATGATTCATATAAGTGATTGTAATTGCCAAAAGTACAGTTGAGCATTATTACTTATAAAATGTACATATAGTTATATGTCCAACAGACCTAGGAAAGAACAGAAATGCAGTTGTATCCAAGAGAAAATAATTACAGCAATAATCAGTGTAATTCATGATAATGGCTGAATTGAATTTCACACCATAGCTCCAAGCAGTTACATTTAATGCATGTAGTTTGTGCTTGTTTACTTAAAAGGGTTTTTAGCAGAAAATCGATAATGTAACTTCAGTGTTTCTAATTGCAAATGCAATTATTTTTTTAAATAGTCGTTCAATAAGGATTTTGTTGGGAAAATTAAAGTATGTAAGTGTGGCAAATGTTGGCACTCTAATTAGGCTACCTGTACATTAGTACTGTGGATATTTAATATTTATCATGATATATAAATTTAAATAGGTTTATATTCAGTTTAAAGGGTAACCAGCAAACCAAACCTTGCAGTTTTGGGGTATAAGCCCCAGCAATAATTGAGTGCATTAATGTAAAATCAAAGTATCTTCATAAACAAGAGTTATCATATGAAAAACACTATAATAAGAGCAAGGAAATAGGGCCAGGTATATAATGGTAATTTAGATGCTGATTTGAAAGTAGATGGCAAAGTGTTTCCTTTTACTAAAACAGAATGGTAACGTGAAAATAATATGCTAATAGATTTGTAATTGTAGTTGATGCTGGCTTATTTTTCTGTTCATGCTTTTATCTATGCTTAAATGGCTTACATGTTTAAAATTCTACTTTTTAAAACCCAGTAAACATGTAATAAATCCTTCTTGATGCTTTGAATGCCTATTTTTTTTCTGGATCATTTCATACAGAAATCCCTATTCAGAGGAAGTAGGATTTCATAGCTATGAGTGGCCAGTAGTCTGAGCAAGGGTGTGGGGCAGGTGGTGCAACTTGATTTTGAAATGTGGGGGTAGGCAGCCATCTGCTCAGACCACAAGATATATGTGCTTTTAATGTCTTTTCCAGGGCTAAACTTTCAAGAGTATTTCCTTCCTTCCTTCCTTCCTTCCTTTGTGCAAGGCTAGTTTTGATCAAGGATCTTGGCAGTACAGTGGACCCTTGACTTACAGACGGCTTGACTTACAGACTTTCTGAGTTACAGACTTCTCTGGCTGCAAAACTTAGGTTTGACTTGCAGACTGAGATTTGACTTACAGACCAGAAAAAAACCAAAATGGAACAAAAACGGCCTGTTACGGGATTAATCGGTTTTCAATGCACTGTAGGTCAATGGAGACTTGACTTACAGACTTTTTGACTTGAGAACCGCCTTCCAATACGGATTAAGTTCTCAAGTCAAGACCCCACTGTATGAAGAAAAAAGAGCAAAGAGTCTTTAAAGAGAAACAAATTTGTTATAGCATGAACTCTAAGATACACATTCTGAAACTGATGAGATGTGCTATACAGTAGGACCTACTTATTCGCTGGATCAGCATCTGCTGATTAACTTATCCGCTGCCTGAAAATATTACATAAAAAACCACAATAGTTTATTTATCAGAACTAGCCACTAGAGGGAGCGAGAGACAATGCTATGTATAAAGTTCACTACTTCCACATTATTTGACATCCACAGGGGGTGGGATGGGGGCTTGGAACTGGTCTCCTGCAGATACCACAGTCCTACTGTAACCAGAGCATAGCTTGGTAGTGAAACATTACACATTAATATCTATACCTTACAAATTGATAATGGTGCTTTAGATTTTGGTAATGAAATTGACAAGCTTCTTACTTTTAGAAATGACTGACAATGCATTTAACTTGGGTGGGCATAATAGATAATATTTGCTTGCTTTCATCAAGGGGGTCACTTTGAGGATGGTGAGCCATGCTTATATTTTTTAAGTCAATTTTTAAAAAGTAATTAAATAAATGTAACTAAAAGTAACTTGTTAGTAGTGA
The DNA here is from genome assembly GCF_051106095.1 of Pogona vitticeps. Lineage (NCBI taxonomy): Eukaryota > Metazoa > Chordata > Lepidosauria > Squamata > Agamidae > Pogona > Pogona vitticeps. The sequence continues at coordinate 70,743,373 of NC_135785.1, forward strand.
GTAACATAACAAGTTAATATTTTTTAAAATTTTTTGTAACATGTTGTACCATGAAGTTTCTTCATGGAAAGTAACGGACAACAAGCAATAAATTACTTGTTAAAAAGAATATAGCAGAATCTGTTCCATGAAAATTCACAGTATAGTATATATTTTGGTCTTTAGTGTTACACAGAACTGTTTTTGTGCATTCAGCTAACATGGCTAACTCTTTTTAAATGGCTCTCATGACAGCATGACACTATTAGTGCCACAATGTTTGGGCCAATGATTTGAAGGCAGAATGGTCACTGTCCACTTGAAATTATACTCTAGTAAAAAGACAAACCATCAAAGGACCCACTGGCCAATATCATGTTGTGCAAAAGGCTTGACATTTAGCAGCAAATTGCCATAAGTTAAAAATTCCTGCATTATCTATTGCACCAAGTCACACAGCTTAGTATGCAAATAATAATGCCTACAGAGATTTTTTAATTTATGGCAATTTGGTGCAAGAAATCATGCCTTTTGTTTAACTGTGCAACAGGATTCTGGCCATTTACTAGGTAGGGTTTACCCAGAGTGTGGAAATAATCAACATAAATCTATTAGTGTTCATCTAAGGTTTGCATTACTTGCCACAGCTAATTGCAGCTAACTGGCAAGGCGATGGGCATGGCTTGGCCATCTGCCTGGTCACGCCCCTGACTGGGCACCTGAGATACCTAGTTATTTTGGTTTGTCATTAAAATTGGCTTATACATAACCACCCAAGCTACCAGGCCCCAGGAGGTATCAGAATCTACTTCACTGAATGTTTTACATAAGAAAAAAGTGGTGAGTGCAATACCAAAATCTAATTGGTGGATCAAATGTTTTCAGTTTACTGTCATTTTGAAAATGGAAAAGGGACGCTTGGATTCTGCTCTCAATAAGCATGGGATGGAAGAACAACACCCACCCCTTTAAATTTTTTTTCATATACAATATAAAAGCAGTTGCTGTATTCCTTTTTTATAGGGACAGGTTATAATCCCCCCCCCCCCAAATTATGTTGCCCATTTCAAGATATGTTGCAAAAACATTCATACAAGGCTTTGTGGCTCTAGGGGATTCAGTCTTGACAATTAATTTCTGCGCAGGATAGTAATAACAATAAGAAGAAAATAATTGAACATTTGTGCAGAATACATTCCTTTACCTGCTGAGTGAAGGTAATCACCTTCAGCCTTTGGCTGGCAGGGGGAGATAACCTGCAAACTGAAAGGCTGATTACTAAAAAGGTTCCCAGATTAAAGGATCCCAGGCTATTGTTTGTTGTTATGTGCTGTCAAGTGAGAATCAACTTACAGTATCTCTAATACAGCTTTCAAAGTACAGTAAAGAGTGGTTTTGCCAGTTCTGAACACCCCACAAGTGAGTTTCTATGGACAAGTGGGGTTCAAAACCACATCTTCTGGGTCTTGATCCATTACGGTGCCCACTATACCGCACTGAGTATAGTCTATAGGGGAAAAGAAAAGAAAAATGGTACTGAATTGGGCATAAGGACTATTCATTATTAGGTATTCTCTCTACAAATGCATTGCATTCCATATATGGGTGAAAATCAATGAAAAATGTACTTGCATTTATGACTAATCATCCATAGGCTTATGAGAGTGGTTTTTTTTTTTATTTGTGCCTTTCACCTGTGTAAATGAATTTATTTTTGAAATTGTGGGTTACAGCAGATGAACAGCTTCTGCTTATACTGATTATAAGTAGTATTTTCCTGTTCCCCATTAGTACATTAGTGTACATTATTTGAATTAATGAATTGCATATACTGTAATGCTATTTTTTAATTCATTGTAATTCATGGTTGCAAATGAATCAGTGCTCAGATTAATTGGCTCATTTGTTTGAGTAAAGGATTTTAAATAAATGTAACAACTGATAACAACAAAAACATTCTAATATTTCATCTCTTCATTGTCCCATGGAGCTGACCTTACATATCTGAAGACTGCGCCCATGGAGTAGAAGCTCTGAAAGGTTCCACCAGGCTGGTAACGATTCCAGTGTAGCTCCGGAAGCAAACTATTTGTCGTCCAAGGACTAGAGTAGCTGAACGTGCTCATTGTCCGAAGGGGATGATGACTAGGGTGCAGCAACTGTGCCTGCAATCAGCATCAAAGAGAACCTTGCATCAGTAAAAACACAGGTCTTCAAAATACTCAAGGGTAATGGATCACAAATAATTACACAAATGGTACTTGAAAAGATTAATAGGTTTATATCAGAAAATTAATAGCATTTCTATTCTTTTTTAAAAAGGATATATTGTTAAATAAATGTTTTTGAAGCTAGGTACCATGGCATCTGAGGCTTTTCTTTTAAGTGGTTCTTTTTGCTTGTATTTCTACTATTTAACCCGGCCACGATCTAGCGGAGTGATTTCACTAGCATTAATGTTGAGGGGTTTCGGACACCTAGTTGTAGGGGCAAGGAGTAAATCCAGTGGGGTTTCCAGTTGCACATAAGAACATAAGAAGAGCCCTACTGGATCAGGCCTAGGGCCCATCTAGTCCAGGTTCCTGTATCTCACCGTGGCCCCACCAGTTGTGGCCTCTGCACAACTAAGGCGGCACTTTTTATACAAATATGTGCTACTCTTTAAATAATTAGAAAAACTGATGGTACTCATCTAGTGCACCACTTTCCTCCACTAGCATCACAGGGGATGTAGATCATGTCTGGGATTTGGGGTTTGGGTCATGAGGTCTTCTCAGCTGTACACAAAGCCTATTTAAAATTTGGGAAGATAAAACCTGTTTATTTCGGAGAATCGATTAACAGAATCAAGAATCAGATGAAGAATTGCATTTTATAACTATTTTGTATTATTAAGAGTCTTCACACTAATTGGAGAACTTGGTGACTGTCCTATGGTGTCTGGAGGCAATTTCAATGAATTGCATTACCTTGTACTTAACAGAAGCACATCAATGTAAGCTCACATCCTCAAACACATACTCAAATGAGGCATGAACTCTTATAGACTGTATGAAGGAAATTGGACTCTATATAATAATTACTCCACTCTGCTCCCTTAAGTGGAATGGCGCATCAACATCACTCACATTGATTATATTTTGCTTTCTTTCAGTTGCCTGGCTTTGGCCTGTGGTCTTGGAGCCTGGATTCTCCTAAAATATCATTAGTATGGAGGCTGAGCTGGTGCCAATAGAAAAGGAGACTGCTTTTTCCCTGAACAAAGCATCTGCGAAAACACAGTTTTTAAACCCCTGAACAAAGATCAGAACTTCTTCTGTATATTCTAATCACTAATACACTGGGGAAGGGGCTCAGAGTCACATCACTGGGTTGTATTCCCTTGCAGCTGCTCTCTATGTCATTTGGCCTAGTGGCACAAAGTGAATGACTTGTGTGTTTGTGGCATATTGCTTTGGGCAATGCTCTGTCAAACTTTTTTTTCCTGCCTTCTTTTTTAACTTAGTTATTATAACGTCATACTTTACTAAGACAGAGTATATGTATGTGTTTGTGTGCTGATGAGTGTCTGCATTCTTGTGTATGTTCTGAGTAGTTAGGTCAGAAGTTAGAATGTTAGGTTTTGTCTTCCTCTCCTTTTTGTTTCTTTTTGTTGGTGTGTTAAGTGTTATAATGCCACTGCCAAAAAGCGAAGCTCCTACTTTCCGTGTTTGTTTCTTATTCAGAAAAGGAAGGTGTACCCTGTCTTCCACAAGTTATTAAAGGCATTGCCTTCCACCAATGTTTTTTTCCACTTGAATATTCAGATATAACAAATACTGGCACAGTCATTGACCCGAGTTGAATTGTCCCAAAGAAGGCACAGGGTAAACGGGGTCCCTATCTGTGTGCTGTTATCAGCAGTGGACTGGGTCATTAACCCAGTGTGTAGCCCAATTGATTAGAAATCGTGCTCTGTTTATGGCAAAAGTGTATCACTTTGCAACATTGGAAAGCTCCATGTATAAAAGACACTGGAAACAAGACAGATGGGATTAAGTCTGCAAACCTATACAAGCTCATTGTAAAAGTCTATGTAAATCTCACTGGGGTCAGTGGGAGTTACCTCTGATTGCATAAAATGGGGTTGCACTGTTTTGGTTACAAATGAGAGCAGGGGAAGAGAATCGCATGCAATAGATATGAAACTTTTCCTAAGCAAACCTGAAAGAAACCTCTTCTACCAGTGTCTTTGATTTCACTTACATTCTATCACCAATAACATTCTGGTCTTTTTAAAAATGTGGTACTGTACTTTTGCTAGCCCACACGCCTTTCTTTATTTTCGTTACTATTCATATATCTTTTTATTTACAATATTCCCAACCATTTCCTCTTTTCCTGCTTTAAAGAGGTAATCAGGTTAGCATCAGCTAGAAAAGCATGGCTGATGAACAGGAAGGCGAGCATACGTCGGATCTCTGTGTTTTAGGGCTTATTATTGTTGTCTTATTGTATTGCCATTTTGAAAATCAATGGAATTTGCAAATAGGGAAAAAATGGAAAGCTTTCAGAGAATGTGGGATGAGTGGATCAATTGTGTATAGATTGATTTATTAAAAAGCTATGGGGGAGAAAACGATGCATACGTTGGTATTGTTGCTGACAAAATTCACTTTTGTCTTGATTGTGACAAGTCAATAAGAAGTGAGGGGGTTCAGAGACAAGTAGTCCACCACCCCTAAATCTTTCCCATTGAAACCCCAATATACAGTATGTTTCTATTCCTTGAGAGCAATATGCACCCCATTTATTTCCACATACTTTCTGGGTCTTTGCTCATCATCAGTACAGTATGCTTGTATTTTCATATAGCATATGCTGTCCTGAGGCTATGAGGTTAGTGGGGAGTAAATTACTGCTGTGGTCATTATTAATAAAATAGTGACTGCAAATGTGTCCAATCTAAGTACAGATGAGGGGGGCAAATTAAGTTATTTCATAGGAAGTAGATTAAGACACAAAAGGTTTTATTTTAAATAAAATAAATAGGAGGAAATAGTCTGGGATTTGTGTGATGATTATTTTCTATGGTTACCTGCCCTCTCTATTAGAACTAGTGTTGCATTTTCTGGCAGGTTCAGGAAGGCATTTTACTCTACAAAAACAACTAGCTCTTTTCCCGCCTATGATTACTTGTAATTATGCTTCCCCTGCTATTATTCTAATAGGCTGTCAGACTGCACAGAAGAGGCGTTTGGAATATAAGGCTGCTTTTATGGATGGACTGCTGGAACACTTAATATAGCTCTATTTTTGAATTATCAGATTCTATCCTTTTGAAGTCTGTGTTAGTGGAACTCCTATTTATGAGATGTACCATGCTTAAAGGTTTGCTATTGATGAAGAGGTCCAACAGAAGCCTTTATCGTAAGTACTGTAGCATTCTCCCTGAGAAATAAATAGCCTTGCTAAAAGGTATGTTGTGTACCAAGGTTGCAAATTACCAGCCAAGTACCTTATAACTGTATACTTCAAAAAATACGACTGTGCTTCTTGCCTATTCCCTCTGTTCCACAAAATGGACAACTTAAAAAAAAAAGACAAAAGAAATCTGTTTGTCCTCACTGGATACTGAGGAACAACAGCAGCAACAACAAAAACCCACAGCAAAACCCAAACTTCTTTATTAATACCTGTATCTGTAAATCAGTATTTAAAACATCCTTGCTGGTCCTTAATATCCTATTCAAGTTATTTGTGCCATATTTTCAATATTTCCCTGTAGAAACCGACTGGCGTAAGACATTTGGCTGGAAGATTCCTTCAGAACTGAGGCAGCTGACACAAAGTTCTCAACAGCCTTGGGCCAGCATTTAGAAACGTCCTCCACTTAATTTGTCAGGTGGGAACACAGGCTGCACACAAATAGGCAGTAAACTGCAAAATATTTCATTTGTTGCACTGCTGGTGAACACTGAAGAAATACAATTTGTCAGGGGACACACTCTTCCTCATTAAAATGCAATTACTATGAGGAGAACTGGATTAAGTCAGGTGAGCCAGGAGCTGGGAAATGTGAACCTGAAATGAAGCCAGTACTCAGGCTCAGTCGGCCATACTGGCAGAGATTCAGAGAGACAGAGCCGAGGAAATGAAAGTCCAGAAGCAGACTACAGTATTTTGGATGTCAGTGTCAAAGGCCAGAGGAATGCACAATACTGAGGAGGACACTTTTGCTTGAGCATGGCAGAACTGGAGCAGGATGCCTCCTAATACTCTTTCCCGGTTAGGAGTCAGATACCAGCCTGGTGGGATGTGCAATCTCAGCAGGGTTGAGGGCCATTTTTCAGATTTGGTGGCAGCACAAAGGCTGCATTCCCAAAAAGTGGGGTTAAAGGGGAAGAGTGTGATGACTGGGGTTAATTAACATATGTAACTTTTTTTAAAAAAAATTAGGTTCAAACTAAAAAGAAAAAGATTCTTTAAATGAAAAAGTGCCCTTGTGGTCTCTTGTAAATATTTTTGAAGAAAGAGACATTTGTTGGATAAGTTACTAGGACCCTCTCAAAATGTGGCAAAACTGCCTCCATGGGAACTGTTTTGAGGGGGGAAAAGGAGGGATTTAAGGTGGGTTAAGGGAAAGAGGAAACCGAGGGACTGTGGAGCTACATGTGGCTCACAGTCTGTATCTTGCCCAGCCCTCATCTAGAGTTTAAGCCAAGGCAGATGCTGTAATATACAACTCCCTTTAGTGATTCAGCAGATGAGACATCTGCACACTGACCTAAAGGTTCCCAGCTTCAGCCCCACTCCCCAAATGGCTGAAACTTGGGGATCTTGGTTATAAATCTGCTGAATTTATGTGCCTGTACAAGAGCAATTGTTGATGTTTCCACTGCTGATTGATAAGATGTTAGTTACTTGTCTGATCACACACTCAGTCACACACCTGGTAGGTGCCTGGCATGCCTCCAACCCCAGGTCAAATTAGCCACAGTCAGCTGTCGCAACCTCCTTAGTTCTTCATGTGTGCACATAGTATCCAATAAGATTTTGGCTGTTGTTCACAAATCAGAAGACAATGCTGCAGAATGCCTACATTGTAGGCCTAGTTATGGGTAGAGTCTGCAGCAAAATGTGACTCTGGAGCTCGGGTAACCCATGCTCCCATACTGCAGCAACAGGAAGCAAAGTGACATCCCCATCACCGAATCACCACCCTCAATTGTCCCCCTCCCCCATACTGATTGCATTAAAAACAACAGCAACAACTCTTCTCTCTCTGCACCATCACAAAAGAAACTAGCAGAAATGGCTACAATTTGTAAATCAAAGGAATATCTCTCCACAACCTAGGCTCCTTTTTTTGAACGTCATGTCTGAATGAAGTCTTAAGAATCTAGATATGATGGAGATGCTGGTCTCTGAAATATCCTTTTGAGTACAATCAGGGCTAGACACCAATACTCTTTGCATGTCTCAGTTTTGAGGAGCCCTTTCCCCCAGAATTGACCCTTAAATTTTTCTTTCCTAATTCTCAGTATTCATTAGAATTTTTTTCTAATGCAGTATGTCGTTTACCTTCTTTCCACTACCCATCTCTTCATCACTCTGTAGCTACCCTAATTGCTTGTGCTTATTGTTGGGAAATGCTCTTTCATGGGAAGAATGTTCTTACAGATTTTTCCTTGGGCTTTAATAGTAGGAGGCCACAGACTACTGAAGAAACGATTGTTCTGTCAAAAACAGGATATTCACACATACTTCTTGGCCACATCATAATTAAGTAACTTGAAGTAATTAAGCAGCTTCAAGAACCCTGCTTGTTGCCCATGAGTATTTCACTGAAATATTTTGAAGTTTCATTTTGAAAGCAGCTTCTTTTCTTTCCAAGTGAAGGAGAGGCTTAAAAAGGAAATGTGACATAACCCTCTCCAAATCTACTTGGTAGCATCAGAAAGGAGCTTATTGGATGAGAGAAAGCAAGAGGAGAACCAATCAATAGGAGGAAGAAGGAAAGGGTTAACCTGTTTCCCAAGGAGGGAGGTTGGATTTTAGAGTGGGCTGTATCAAGATAAATACTTTGTATCTGGGAAAATAAGGCATGTTGTGGGAAAGGTGGTATTAATATGAGTATGAATTTAAAAACAAATTGCAAAATTCATCAAAAATTGCTAATCAATCGATTTGTATTTGTATAGAGGATACCTCCCGATGAATACAAATCAATTATTTTTTTGGTGATTTTGAATTGTTGGTTCATTGGGCTATAAAACACCCCCCAGAACCTAGAGACACCAAAATTGCAGAGAAGTGTCCCTTGATTCTCCTCTACAATCCCTCCAAATTTGGTGAAGACTTGGTTTTGGACTTCTGAGTTATGCAACCACAAAGAGGTATAGCTGTGACAAGAAAATACCCACTTAACTTTGCCTTTCCCATGCAATTATTGGTTAGGTCAAGCAAAGGACATGAGAAGAGAAATGAAAACGTAAAATAGAACTGTGAAACAGAGAACCACAAAGGCCTGGACAAACATGGATAACTGTGTATATCTATATGTAAATCAACTTAGGCCCTAGACTCTGAGCATAGAGGGAAATTGAGACACACCATTACTCCTCCTTGGATACAATAATCTTCCAGTTGTACCACTACAGGCAGGCAGGCTCAAACCTTGTGTTAAATACATAAATTATAGTTTCTAAGGAAAACAGAAAAGATCTTTCTGCACATTAAAAGAGGGGAGGACAACCTCCATATTCGCCTCCCATGGTCTGTGCTGGCTTGTGGGAGATGAAGTCCAAAGTAGAGCAGCCAAGATTCCCCTCTTGCCTTATTATGTATTTTGGAATGGAAAATGACTTGGGGGTGGAAGTCGGCTTCTTAACCTTTTCTTGGCCTTGTGCTTTTTAGTTCTCTTACCCCATTTCAATTTGTTTTTCCTCTTACAGGGTTTCTGGGTCTGCTATGGCCACTCTAAACATGTGCACCAAACGATGCAGTGGGAAAGCTGCTTCAAGGAAAGGCAGCTATATTGGGGGAAAAGCACCCACAGAAGCCCCTCAGGCATCCACTCCCACCAAAATCTGCTTTTCTGTTCATTCATGCATTTGTCACTTTTGTGTGCTGCCAATAACACAAACTCCTGTGTGTGGGTTTTGTTACAGGCTTCTATGAGTAACATATGGTTTGGTTCATTGTATGGAGCTTTTACGTCCACAGTGTGGAGAACTACATCAGCGAAGGGCCTCCTTTTAGGTCTTTTCTAACATCTAAATTGGCTTCTTTGTGGGCTGTAACAGGGGTCAGGCTTCTCCTGGGTCTTTTGAAAAGTTACAGGTGCAAAAATAATAGGTGGAAATAGGACAGATTAATTGAAAATTCTCGTTGATTGGGATTTATATTTTAGTTTCATAAAATAATGGCAAACCAGCTCATTATTTGTACAGTATTTATGTGAGTTCTCCCCCGCCCTTTTCCTCTGCAACTATAATGCGTCAAGACCTTTACTTTGCTCTCCACGTCTCATTCATTCTTACCCATATATTTTATTTTTACTGATAGGTTCCCCCTTAAGCCTGTCTATTTGCTAGTACATTTGACAGATGACAGCTACTCTTCGGAATGTTTGATGGCATTTGTACGGCTATGATGCCAGGAGCGTTCTAAGCGCTGGTGTTGCATATTTATTGATCTCCATATTCCCAATAATCTCATGCACGTCACATTTGACAACATTATGTGACGAGGTCAGCTAGATGGGGCTAATTAAACTGCTCCAAAGATGGATGTTGTTTTCCACAACATTAACCTTGCAAATGGCTGCCACACTCCCGCATTTCACTATGGGGTTTAGGTTTCGAGAGCCTCCTCTTTTTTCTTTCTGGGATCTCACCCCACCCCCACTTTTCTTTTGTTTTTTTAAAGTCTGTTGGTGCCTAACATTAAACAAAACCTGCAGCCATTAAACCTCAGTATTCATATACAACAGGAGACATGGCCGACATGGCTTCATTCCAAATGAAAATCTTATTAGTGGCAGACGCTGCTTGTGGCGAAGTCTCAAGCAAAGGGAAAATTGGTTTGGCTGTCGAGAATGGCTGACAGATTAGCAAAATATGATGTAAAAGGGATGAATGGGCAACAGCTGAATTCAGGAGGATTAAACTGGCAAATAGAAAACCTGCTGTAATCGGGAAGAAATGTTGTGCATTGGTATTTTAACACAATAATGCTATTCAGGCCCCATGCTTATTGCACTCAGGATAGTATGAAATTTTGACTGTCTCTGTGTGTGTGTGTGTGTGTGTGTGTGTTAGATTGCTGAGGAAGTCCCTGGAAGTTGTATGGTTATGACGATTTAAATATTTAATTAGAAGCTTTCTGCCTTCATACCAACAGCATTACCGACACGGAATTCTCAGGGCACTGCAAGCGCTCCTCAGAGGCCTCTTTGCCACATCGAGCTGTTTCACAACAGTTACAGTAACTCTTTCTTGATGTCACACTGCCTTTTTTGTAATGTAAATTTCTGCATCTACTTAGGACACACAGTTCCAAATATGATTTTGATAGGCAAGCAATTTAGAAAATGCTCCTCCTGCCCTTTGAGCCGTAAAGTGCTGCATATTTTTACAGTGCCTGTTGGGACCTCAGTGCTTTCTGAGCCAACAAGAGTGGGGCAAGCAGGGAGAAAAAAAAAGGCTTGCTGGAAATGCAAGTTGAATATTTTTTAAGTATATGCCATAAATTTTGCTGAATGTACCCCTCGTCTGCAGTTGCCAAAGTTGAGCAAAGAAGTATCTCCTCCACTGTGGAATTAAGTACTGTATGACAGCCTGCATGTGAGGATTTTTTTTAACATGTGGAAAAGCTGATGTTAGCTGGGATTGCTCTCCATCAAACAACGATTTTGAGATGTCTCAAACTCAACACTTTCAACTTATTTCCAACCAGTATGTGCAGGTTTCAACTACGCTACCAGTAACTAATTGTGTGCCATTGAGTAAGTGACCCTTTTCAGGGGTGGTTTACCATCCTCTTCTTCTGGGGGGCATCCTGAGATTGTGTGGCTTGCCCAAGGCCACGCAGGCTGGCTCTTCTGGAACTCCCAACCTCTGGCTCTGCAACCAGGTATCTGACTCATGAGTAGAGATGGGGGTATTCATATTCGTATAGCCCCACACAAGTGGAGATAACGAGGGTCCAGCCCCCTTCCTATCACTCTGGAGCTTTTGGTGGATTAGCCACACTCTTCGACCTGGCAGAGAGGCTCATCATCTTGCCTCCTGCCAGGAGTGGCTAATCCACTGCAAACTCTGGAGCGATAGGAAGGGATTGTGGAGCTCACAGAAGTGGTGGAACGGTGAGTCTGGCTCCAGGGGACCGGACCCTTGTTATCTCCACATGTGCGGCAATATTCGTATAGGAGCCAGTTATTAGTAACTAAACGTACACATTAGTATTTGATAGAATCTGGCCAAAATCCTATTAGGAAATGCTACATTTATTTTACAGGCTGTTTCTGCTCCCTTTGATTTTGCTGGCCATCTGTGATGAGTTCAAGTGCATAACTGAGTGTGCAACCAGTTGTACAACCCAAGCATATCTGAGTGTGTAATAGATAGCCAGCAATATCTCAGATCCCACCTCCATCATTTCTGGTTTTGCTGGGCAGTACTGACAGGATTCTGGTGTTGAACTTATTTACTAACCAATGGACTTTGAATTTTCATGAAGATATGTGTTCTTATGTATTATATTATTTTGTATCACTGAAACTGTTGGTGGTATATATGCATAACATATTAACATTATGGAATGTAAAAATGTTTTATACAGAATTTGAAATCAAAATCAGAATTATGACTGAAAAGGTTTTGAGTAGATCATGCAAGGAGTGCTTTTAAATGCCTAGTTATTAACGAAGGAATTGCTAGAAAACAAAGTATAATTTTAGGGAATATTTTAATATGATATTCTCAATTTCTCTTGTAGTCATTACCAATTGTTTATTGATGGTTGCTATAAAATTGTTTAATGTACATGTTTCCTTTGTTGAAACTACAGTTGTTAAAATGCTACATTAATGACACAATGATAAATACAGCTGTTTTTTTAGATTTTAGAGGGGAACCAACAAGTTTAGTCCTATTCAGGTGTTATGCTAGAGTTTGTGCAGTACATGAGGAGAGGATTGTGTCACTGCTAACCCTGCTCTATAATACATTTTCTCATGCAAAAAGCTATGAATCTGGAAAGGAGAGGTTCTAGTTTATGTGGGGGCTCTCTATGGAAGCAAGAGTTTTGATGCCCATGTGGAGACCCTTCACAGAAACAGGAGCCTCTCCTCTTCCAGACATACCCATTTTTACATCAGGAAAGTAATAACAGAGGACAGGGCTAGCTTGCTACCTTCAAGACGTGTTGAATAAACATGGTAAGTAATGCCAGAAAAAGGATTCGTTTGTACAATTTTTGAAAGAATATGCTATACTATTTTATTGTCTTGAAAAGGCATTCTCAAGTGCAATAGCAGAGTTAGTCATACGCAGTTGAGGCTGGAAAGATGCCTGTCTGGAACCCTAGAGACATACAGCATCTGGTTGGTGTAGAGGAGGCAATACAGAGCTACACGAACGAAAACTTTGAGTTTAAGTAAGGCAGCTATCTCCCCGCACAAGAGTCAAATCCCTCACTGACCTCTCTAGGCCAGTTTACATGTATGAAGTACACATAGGAAAGGATGTAAGATACAGGATGTTACCATTGAAAGCCAGTAAAGATGGATTCCAGCCTCAGGCATACTTAATTTTGCATCTGAAATCTGTTCCAAAGTGGGAATTTCTAGAAGATGCTAGCTGTTACTATGCATGTTTCTAGAGCACTGGCTGAAATCCTGTTGCATAGTTATCCAAAAGGCGTAGCTTTTATAGGCCAATAACTATAAGTTAAGAAATTCCCTTAGACATTATCTGTTGCACCATGAGTCATGCAAGGTGGTATGCAACAGATAATGTCTACGGAAATTTCTTATTTTTGCCTCTAAAAATTAATGCCTCCTTTACTCTTATATAATACAAAAGGAAAAGGAAAGACAAATTCAGAGAAATTCGGACATTGGTTCTTCATGATCACTGGTGAAGGTATGTCTATTTGGGTGGGAGACTGTTGTAAAACATGTCCATTTCCCAGGCTTCAGATCTGGGCAGGCATTGTGACCTTTTGGGTGTTTTTTGGAATGCAACTCTCATAATCTCTCACTACTGGCTCGGCTGGCTAGGGTTGATGGGAACTGTGAGCAAAAGGCCACAGTTGACCCCTTCCCTTCTTAAGATGTTAATTGGTGCCATTCTTGCGTGCCAATTCAGGCAGACCAAAGAAGTTTTTAATCCAGAACAAGCAAACATTGGTTTCTGACAGTTATCTTTTCTAGCTGAGTGTTAGTTTGCTATCATTTGTGGAGAAGAGGAGCAGGAACCAGGCCTTTGCACACTTCCCCGCTGTTACTCCTGCCACTAGCCTGCACTTGGAGTCCTGTGTGGATGTGATGTCGCAGCATTTATTGTTCGTCCTAGGAAGGCAAATCTCACTTCCTATTTCCTCAAAGTTTGTTCCTGCAAAAGAAGCATCTGTATCTCCACATCATTTTTCAGGATGCTTTATAGGTAAAAACTTTATTTTTGGAAGAAGCCTTTGGAAACATCCTACCTCTTTGATGTCGTTGTGTATCCATGAATTGGATCTTGATTTCCTGTTGCCTATAGGTTTATTTTATATTTTGGGCTATTACTGTTATGGGTTTAATCTCACTATTTATGCCTTTATGGACTGGGGTGGGTACTTGTGTTTTTAAAATTGCTTTTAACTGCCTAGAGTTATGTCTGGTCACTAGATGGGTGGGATAGAAATGTAATGACTGTATTAACTAACTAGCTAGCTAGATAGCTACATTTTGAATTTACTTGGTGACAATTTTGAGTTTACCTATTGTGAGGTGTTCTTTCCGTCCTCCATCTTTCTAAGGTGTTGCATCTCCCTTGGTTGCCCATGCTTCTTGAGGTGAAGAGGGCTCTATAGGAGAAGATGTCTGCCACCCCACTGCAATGGGGAAGTTTAGTAGAAAGGATGGTCTAGCATTTTCAGCCACCAAAATCAGAGTCTGTGTAAAAGAAGCCCTTTTTATTGGTGTTGAATATTGAAAAATATTTTTTAAATTTATGCTACCTAGGGTAGGCTTAATGTAGTCACTAGCAAATTACATGAGTGAGAGTTACTATAGCAACTTCCCAACATCATGGTGCTTATTCGGTGCTTTGGGATATTAGAACATTTTCTTAAAGGCGTATTAGAAGAGAACAAAATCACTTTTGTTTAAGGGGTTTTATTATGTTGCACTCAAAGGTTTGTAGATCCAACATGCCAAGTTTATTTCCTTTCCCCATGTAAAAGATAGGAAATGGTGATATTAACACAGATTTACTTAAGTCCCTCCACCTGGTTCAGAGCTAATACCTGTATTGTTATTTTGTAGAGAGCAGTTCACTGTCTGTTTCTTAGAGGCCACTGCAAATGATCATGTTTTGCAAATCCCAGAAACTGTGTGCTATCAGTGAGGCTGTACTTGGAAGAATGTATATCTGGTGTACCTACAGTGGCTTCTCTACTGAAGTTTAGCCTAGCACAGATTGATGACCAGTGAGTAGGTAACAGGGAGGAATCACAGAATCTTTTTTGCACTTTAGGCAAAGTGCTGAACAGGGGTGTTCTGGTAAACTTGGACATGCAGCTGCTTATCATGGCAGTCCCAATACCTGCTGTCCTCAAGAGTCCGAAAATGCTGCATCGATCCATTGCAACAAATGAGAAGCAGGTCTTATGTAAAGTTCATAGCTCTTATTAATTGCCTATTCAAGATCAAACCATCCTCAGATAGTTTGTATTACAACCAAGATGGCTGGCAGCAATTTTACTATTCCCAGAAATATCCATTTTCCTACCAGCTACTTTGAAGATGGCAGCTTTACTCAGAGGAAACAGGGCAGTCAAAGAGGGGTTGCTGGTGATGTTATAGCCCCTGTTACTTAGAAAGGTCTGGATCTTTGACCTTGTGAGATCTGGCATTACCAGATCACTTGTGCTAAAGGCAGGCATGGGTCATTAGGAGATACTTAGCATGTGGGCAAAATGTGGTTCTTCACACGGGCAAAATTTTATTATTATAATGGATGGTTCTTCACTGTTCTACAAAGAATATTAAAAACTGAAAAAAATGTTAAGGGTAATTGGTCCCAAAGCATTTTCCTACCACTGTTCCAATACCGATGGCTTCACTGTGCCATTACAATCCTTGTTCTTAAGAAGAAGCTTTAAATGGTCTGTTTGAGACGATGCGATTTGCAGCCTAAAACATCTGGAAAGCATGAAAATATGGAAAGTTAGGGAAAACAGAACCAAACTAAATAGACCAATTATATAAAGTGAGGCATTCTGTGCCTTTACCTTGAAAAGAGTTTCCTACGGACTGGTCTCAGATCATTGCCTATGCTGGCTGGGACATTGCTGCTGAAATCCTGTTGCACAGTTATGCAAAAGGTGTAACCTTTCCAGGTAAATTGCCTCAAGTTAAGAAAACTCCATGAACATCTTTTATCGCATGTCTAGTGGTGTGACTCTGTATGCAGCAGGTTATGTCTATGCTTTATTAGATTGTAAGTCTAATGAGCATCCTGTTGGAATATTGCAAGATATAACATTCTACCCATGGTGGGTTAATATCCTTAAAGACCTCACCTGTCCTTTATAATTAATAAGGCTCTATGAAACTTTGTCTCTCTTCCTCCCCTTCACCCTTTGTTGGTGCTGACTGACCGAGTGAGGCAGAGACTCTGTGTGCTTGCCTGAATTTGTGGGTGTTGCCTGATCTGCCGTCGCCTTTAATTCCCTTTACTGTTTTGTTTTGTTTTGTAATGTATTGTAATACTTTCCTGATTTCTTAGGATATCCCATTTACCCTTTTCCTAAGAGAACGAGATAAAGATTATTAATTATATTTTGTCTCAGTGTCTCGAAGCCTTTTTTTCCAACACATCCTTGGTTGCAGAATTCTTATAGAGATGTTACATCTTTGGAACACTCTTGGTAGAAGAGGTTACAAATAGTTTAATTTGTAATGGAACTGGATACTGCTGTGTTCATGCACTCGTACAGTTGGAAGGTATCTGAAAAGGAATTTATTAGAATAATCTGCCAATGCAGGCAGTTCACTCCACTGCATAACTGCAGACTGACCCACCAGAATTTAGTAGTAAAGCTCTATCTGGCATGTCATAAATAATGGGAAGAACCTCTTTTTTTCTGTTCCTGGTCTGCCCTCTAAGGCAGAAAACAACTTCTGCTGTGGTGCTCTTGAGCTTAGATTAAGGCTAGAGTTTAGCCAATTCATCTGTCATGTTGCTCTCATCACCAGAGTCAAGTAGTATGTAAATACTTGAAAACAAAAATGTGGACTTAACAGCACACAGAATGATAAAACTTCGTATAAAAGAGATTACAGATTTTTTTGGCAATATTGTAATCTGGGTTTTGTTTGTTACCACTGAAAATCTTATTAGCTGTTCACAAGATGACTTGCTGGAAGCCAATTGTACTGCATGCATTCATGCAGAAACTTATCTGCTTTTTATTCATGTAAGTATACTTACTCAAGGGCTCCTACAGCTTCATACCAACTCACTGAAGGATTTTGGCAATTATTTATATTTAAGGGAAGCCTTTGGACTATGGAGAAAAAACCATGACCTAGCATTTAGTTTTCTATACAGCCATAGTTTGGCTTTTTTTGCTCACTCCCCAGGTTGAATTGGAGGACTCTTTTTTTCAGCCTAGGTATTGATTTCCATTGTAGGAAAAAATGCTCAGGGGCTATGTTTCAGCTCTTGATGAGGTTGAGAGTGTTGGATAGGGAGCTATAACTCTTTAGTTATGTCTACTCAGAAGTAACTCCCAGTGCATCAGTACTCCTGGGATGCAAAGAGTCATCCTGTTTCATGCAAAAGTATTTTAGACTGCAAAGGAGAGCTCAGTTTCATGAAACAATGTTAACCCATTGGTTCCCAGTCTTTGATTTCTTTTATGAAATGTTTACACTTCTTCACCTTCACCGTCCTCCTAATCCTTTTTAACAATTTTTTGAAAAAAATGTATTTTGAAATTAAAATAGACACAAATACTCAGAAGCTGAAACCCTCCTGCGTAATGCAAGTAAAGTTATAAGTTGTCATTCAATCCTTCACTGCAGTTCTTGGAAGTGTGCAAACACACACCAAGCTAGCATGTGTGCGTGCCCCTGAGAACTGCAGCAGGGGCTCCTTTTAAAAAAAAAAAAATACTGCCCATAACGGACCGAAATTTATGAATTTGTTTATGTCTCACAACAGAATTTCAACAAATATATTTTAAATTAAAAATAAGAACAAATAGTGTCTTTTCCCAAGAAATCCTAAAGTGGAGTAATCTCTACCAAACAAATGTAAATCGATAAAAGGATTTTTAATGAAAATCTCAGCCTTGTACTCTTCTTGGTTCTTCAAGATCCCCTAGGGAACCCTCCCCCTCAAATTCGGGAGTCAGGGAACCAACGAAATTTGGTCCCCTGACACCTTTTGTTTGCATCTACATCTAGTATCTTCCATGCAGGAACATGTGTATAGATCAAAATATAAGGGATGATGAAGCATTGTTTAAACAGCAGTGAGTCTAAATGTCTTACGGAGGTAAGCCTTTTCTGTCCTGTTGCTTTCCACTTGTATTGGAAGTGGAATCATATAATTTATTGGGAGATTTGGGGATTATGGGCCAACCATTTGGTAAGCATTAGGTTGGGAAAGTAGAGTTTAATTATTGTTTTCCGTTCTAGAGCTGTAACAACCGTAGTATATTACAATGCCTACCTAATGAAGAATAATTTTATTTCTTTTGAGATGTAATGTTAACTTATAAAGTTACTTCAATAGCTTTGAGACATTCTGTCATTAAACAGTGGATGGTGGATATTGTAGGATCTACATGGTTGCTTGTATTGACCATAAGATGGAGTGGAGGTGGCTGTTTTGTAGCACAGGTGAGGGTTCATGACATTCAGATTCTTTCAAACAGTAACTATGTTAGGTTGATATGATTGCTTCTTCTAAGAAATAGAAAAGGAAAGAAATATTTTTAAAGTATATCAAGCCATAGTTGGTTCATAACCAGCAAGGGGTGGTTCCCCTCATTACCAACTTTTGGCTGGGATACCTCCCTGATTAGTTCACATGCCTTCTCTGATAGTAGTCATGATGGTATGTAATTATTTGGGGGCTCTCTGAATTATAACTGAGGTTAATTGCTGGGAAAAAAACACAAAACCTAGATGTTCTGAGCAGGAACATCTAGGTTTTGGAGCAAACCATATGAGTTATTCAGAGAAGCATTGCTAAAAGCAACTGCTACTTTACTTTATAAAAGATGCTGGGATCTCTTTATAGCATGCAATGGCATTAAACAGCTTTTAAATTCAGGAGAAAGGTCTTCATAATTTTTGGAATGCCTAAAAATAGGCAACCTACTTTTCTTGCCATGTTAAACTGCAGTATTTGTGTGTGTCAGAACAGCTCCCTGGGTCACTGAGCTGCGAGTTTAAACAGTGGTCAAGGAAGATGGTTTTAAATACGTGTAGAATAGGATTTGTTTTTAATGCCTGTTGCTTTCCCAGACCTTCCACATCTGATGGCCTCCAGCTGATAGAAAGCTTTTCATTTCACATTTTGGCCTCCACTGCAGGTGATAAACAAAGGTTTCCCATTGCTTTGGCTGCGGTCACTTCTGCAGCCATGATGCTGATCCCGTAATTACGCACAAAAAAAAAAAAAAAAAAGGTTACCGAGATCCACGGCTAATTTGCCATCTCTGTTTAGCAGAATTTAATAGCAGGTATTACTGCTGCAGCAGTAATTAAGGACCTTTGTCAATAAGATGGAATAGATGGCCACACTTTGTTGTAATCAGTGGACTCTTGAGAAGCCACAGGAGTGAAAAGCGATGAGAGGAGCCATCCATTTTGCGAATAACTGGGCAGCTCTCCTTCTCCCCCTCTCTCCTCCCCCTTGTGAAACCAGCTATGGAATAATAATTCCCTAGGCGACAAAAGTGCGGGAATAAAAGTACTTACCCTCCAGCCTATGATATTTTCTATTTCTTTTGTTCTTTTCCTCTTTTTTTTAAAAAAAAACTTTTTATTTACCAGTGCTTACCCCCTCCCTTTCAGGCTGCATTTGATGAAGCCTTGTTTAAGCAGCTAAAGAAAGAAAGAAAAAAAGAAAAAAAGAAAGAAAAAGAAAGAAAAGCAAGCCCACACAACCCTGGATGTAGGGAGATAGTCAATAGAAAGAACAGCGAGGAATATTAACCAGGTGGATGATACACATTTGCCTTGAAGGTGGAGGGTGTTCAGTTGATCAATTATTTCCTTTGCATTTTTTTTGAAAGAAAGCAATGACAAAAAAGTAAGTGGGCTTGTGAAGAGGCAGAGAAAGTCATTTTGAGCTGTCTCTTCCTCACAGTCATTCAGCTGTAAATGGGTTGCTAACAACAAGCGAGAAGTGAACTTGGTGTAGCATTGTAAACTGCCCTCCCCCTCCCCTCACTTCCCCCTCCCCACTAATGTACCCAATGAATGGCCTGGCACAAGACTGAGCGAGCGGGGAGAGAGGTAAAGACTATCAGAAGCTGAAGAGAGAGAGAGAGAGCAGAAAAGAGAGGCTGGTATGACACAATTCAAAGAGTACTTTAAGGTGTACACTCCTCTCAGTAATTGGTGAAGAAGCTGCATTTCACTCACTGATTTCCTGCCTTTTTACAGGTTTTAACAAGCATGATGCTTTTAATAGGAGTTTGAGTACTGGCCCTTTATAAAGCCTCTCTTTTTTAAAGCAGCTTTAAACTAGACCCTTTTCTGTCAGTAATGTCTGAAAAACTTCTACCTTTAATCATTCCTGGATCAAGCAGCAAACAAGCAGCCCCCCTTTTCTTTTCTTTCCTTCCTTCCCCCCTCCCCACTCAGATTCTGGATAGTCGTTGAACAAGGGGTCAGGGCCCGGATGGGGGGGGGGAGGCGGCGGCAGCCGCAACAGCCCTGTCTACAGGACATGAAATGCAATCTGGCCATCCAAGTGTTGAAACGACTTCAAGGATCTCGCTTCAACCATGCAATACCAGAAAGACAGAATTGAAGCTCTGTTCTCCATCAGGGAGAGGCTCTACATTTATAATGAACCAGTGGGTGGCTTTCTATAATTTTTAAGGTAGAAGTGTTCACCAGTGAAGCTTTCTTTTCTTCATTGTCTAATTGCAAACCCTCTCTTCCCCAAGCGGGTTTCCTGACTGCTAACAACAACAATTGCAAATGCAAGACTTCTATCAAGAGGCAAGGCTAAGTGAAAAGTAATGGCATGGGGATCTGCAGTCTAATACTGGCCATGCTTACTTGGAAGTGAGTTCCACTGATTTCAGTGGGAGCTATAGTACAAACCTAAATCCTCCAAAGAGGGGTTGGGCACGGTGGAGGGGATATTGTCATTGTTGTTTTAATATACAGTATATACTACCCCATAGTGCTTGGAGCAGTCTCTGTGTGGTTTACAATGTAATTATGGAGGGAACACTTTCCCCCCCAGCAAGTTAGGTACTCATTTTATTTACCTGGGAAGGATGGAAGGCTGAATCAACCTTGAGCTGACTACTTGAACCCGTTGGGATCATACACAGGCCACGAGCAGAGGTTTAACTGCAATACCACAGTTTAACCACAGTGCCGTGAGGCTCTTAACATTTTCCCATCAGTGTTGGACACTGAAGTAATAGGATCCAAAGCTCTTCCATTCCTTTGAAAGACCCCAGGCAAGTGCTAGGAGCTGTCATAATTAACTCTTCTGCTGGTTTCTGTGAGGTGGCTTCAAAAAATGAAGATTGACTAGTCTGAAATGCTTGGCCACCCTTCCTTGCTTCTGGCCAGGATGAGTTTTGAGTGACAGACAGTTTTTTCTTTCACTTGTGTCTCACTCAGCTACAGACGGCTGTCTCCTCTCAAGTAAGTGGGTCAGTGAGAGAGAAATGTAATATGTGCTTTAATAGTTGAGGGAGGGGGAAAAAACCTACATGACCATTTGAAGCACCATCCATAAAACTGCTGAGTACAAGAGATTGCCTAGCAGCACCTCCTGAAACAAACTCAAACAATTTAGAAGTGCTTGCTGGGAAGTAACACCAGCCTTTTAACATAAACGACAAAAATCTGGTGATGGCTAAAATGCCAATACAGGTGTTCTTGCATGACACGTGCACTTGAGAAAGAAAAGGGGAAAAAAAGGAGAAAAAGAAAAAGAAATTAGAGGAGAAAGACGAAAGTGTGATCTAGTAATGGTGTCCAGGATAATGTGTTCTCAAGATGATTCTGACTTATGATGACCCATATAGGGTTTTCATGGTCCTAAATGCTCAAAAGTGATTTACTGTTCACTCTTCTGGTGATACTCTGGAACTATGAAACTTGCCCAAGGTGAGACAGTGTGAAGGAAAGAGAGCCAGTGTGCCGTCCTCCACAGAGCAAAGAATAGAGGAAAGTCATGGATGTGTGGAGGGTATATTGGTGGAAATAGAACAACAGAAAGAGGAATGGAAAGGGTCACTTGAAGTGTGTTTAGCTGACGAGAAGGGGGAGGAGCTGGATTTAATTGTGTGGGAGGTGGATATAAAAGAGGAAAAAGGCGTGCAGAGTTTTAGAATTGTAATGGGCGAGCCACCTGACAAGAGGGACCAGGCTGTGCAAACGGAGTGGAGTACAGGACAAGAGGGAATTTCCAAACTCATGAAGGAATTCCCAAACCTCCAGATTGGGGGAGGTTTATTGCCTGATCCAAAGGACTTGCGCGCGAAGGGAGAAGATTTGGAGCCACTAGAATGGACGGTGGTAGTGTACCCTTGCAATCAATGTGGGGGGAGGAGGGTGATCCGTCCCAGTCCCTCTTTACTCTAGCCACGACGTGACGGGGACTGGGCAAGACACCCATGTTGTGGGGCAGTCTGTGCCATGAGGAGCACCCCCACTGAGGCCCATGACCGATCAGGAGTGGTTTGGATGGGCCCCTCAGTGAGGAATGATATCAAGATGCCGGATGTTAGGGTGCGAAGTTATTGCCTTTTGCCTGAGTTGAGTTTGATGGACCCTTTTGAACCTGTTGAATTGAGTTTGTTCAGTAATAAATCAAGTCACGTTAGAACTATGGAATAGCCTCCAACTTTTCTTCCTGCGTCAACACAGGGGTCACACATAGAAAATGAACCTAATCACAGACAGGTAACCCCATCAGTTGCACATACTCCAGGTGCTCTTGAGTGGCCCCTCTCGTGGAGGCCCAGTAGCGATTTGAACTCTTGGACTTGGCTCCACAGTCAGCCACTCCAATTTACTGAGTTATACTGCCATTACCTGGGATATGCTACAGCAAAATAGATCTGAGATTTTTGATTGCCTGAATGCAGCTGCTATTTTTTTCCTTGTAAAATCCAGAATAATTAATTAACCAAACTTACTAAATGTTCAAATACATTTCTGGAAGCTAATTCTTCAGCAGTTATCCTGAGGCTATGCTTTCTTCATGCGTTCTTTTGGACGAATGCAACAGAATTGCAGGTGCCTAAACACTGACAACAATATTCATTGTATGTATGCTGCCTGTACAGCTATATAACCTTAAGCCAATTGCAGTTTCATTTATCATACATTTCATTTATCTCAACTTACAACTTTTTTTTTAAAAAAATGTTTCCTGAAGACATATTTTTGTATTGAACTTTAAATTGAACTTGCTGACGTAGTCCTGGGTCTTCTTCGTAAGCTGTGAGTGGAGATGCAATAATTGAACTAGGCTCTGCTCAGTTTCTAAAGTTTTAATAGCAGTGGATAATCTTCTTGTTTAGTGTCAGAAGCAATCCAGTGGTACCTCCAGAGTGAAAGGATTAGTGGATAGGGTGCTGTCATTTTGGGGAATGCCCAAATGTGTTTGCAACCCTCACATTCTTTGAGGAGGTTCTTTCCATGAAAGAACCATTGGGGGAGACTAGATTGATAGTCATTTGTCCATCCATCTGCCGATCCATCTGTCTATCCATCTGCCCATCCACCCATCCAGTGGCCTGTCCTTCATTTCTTCCCAAAGAAATGTCTCAATTCAAATTTAGAGAACAATGCAATCCTAAGTTTGTTTAGTCCGAAACGAAAGCAGGGATGGGGTAAAAGCAGACATAGGGGTTCACCACTGTTAATCGTAGCAGGCATAGCTGTTTCTGAAGCTAAACCTGCTGTGATGGTAGCAGGCATAGCTGTTTCTGAAGCTAAACCTACAACTATTAATGATGTAGGAATTCTGTCCTCCATTTTGCCTGTTGGTTCTCATGTCTCAAGATTCTAGCAAAAGGGCAAAGCATTTGGATGGAAGGTAGACTGGCCCAAAAGAAACTAAAGTGCTCTTTTCGGACCTCTGGAACAGTAGCAGTTGGTGCCATTGTGGTTGGTGGGGCAGAAGGCACAGTGTAGGTAGGGGTGACATTCGAAGTCAGAGCCAAAGGTGGACAGTGATGTGTATGCCCCCACATATGCACAAAGGCTGGCAGGCAAGCATTCATGTGTACATGCAGCAGGAGGGAAACTGATTTTCCACCTTTGGAGGCAAGAGTGGGCTCATTGAGAATTGCTTGAAGTTGGAAAATGCTAATTTGCAATCATGGCTAAGCCTCCACTGATGCTGGGTCTTATCAGTAGCCTTTAAAAATGGTTTAGACCTCTTTGCAGTCCTTTAGCTTATCTGAGGACTATGATTCCCAGAATTTCTCAACCAGCATGACTGCTGATTGAAGAACATTTGGAGGCCCCAGGCACTAAACAATGGCATAAGTCTAAGCATGTCAATTTTGAAACTCATTAAAAATTTTAAGTGATGAGCCTCACAGCTCTATAGATGGCATCCACAGCAGCAAGAACAATAACAACACTGGGGGACCAGAGATCGGGAGTTCAATTCCCCACTGTGCCTCCTGGGAGAAGAGTCAACCTGTGTGGCCTTGGGCAAGCTGCATAGCCCCAGAGTGCTTCCAGAATGAGGGAATGGAAAACCACTTCTGAATACTCTTTACCTAGAAAACCCTGAAAAGGATCTCCATAAGTCAGAATTGATGGCACGTTATTATTAATTTACACAGTCTTTAGATTTTACTCTTTGGTTCTTATTGCTTCCAAATCCTCTTTTAAAAAAAAGAATGTTTCCCTTTTGGCAACTTAAGTCCTTGGGGAAGTTTTGCATTTTGGGCTGTCTGAATGCCACCCCAAGATGTGGGGGCAGAAAATTGGCTCTGGACGAACCAAATTTGCCCATTCCTGATCTAGGCACTAGATTCCAGGCAATGAGCTTGTGTGATACTTGGAAAGTCTTGTCTGCCTGGATTTCCAGCCCCCAAAGCTAGAATGAATGCTCAGCAGCAGTGACATTGGCCTTTAAACAGCAATACATAAATATGACGTAACAAGGTACTTGTGTTAGCAAATGGGGTTTCTCTCTCTCTCTCTCTGTGTGTGTCTCCCCCTCTTGTGACTTATAATGCCATTGCAGACACAACTAAAGACAGCAAGTGTTGACTGACTGATTGATTTATTGATGCATCATTACTTTCAGGGTCTTTAATCCAAACAGTTTGGATAGCTGAAGCCTGTAAAACATAATATCTGTGCTAAAAGTGACACAATGAAGAAGATGCTGGTCCTCCTCCTATTTCTGAGTACCAAGTCATTATTTAGAGCTGGGGGTGCAGGCCGTTGTAGGCTGTTTCTTCAGAAGATAAATGTCTCAAATACAGGACCTGAGGCACACAATAATAAAAAACCTTTTAGAGACTAGACCTTTCCACTAGTTAAAAGAAACCTATTCCCATTCTGTAACTGGGGGAAAAATGGACTGCAATTTCCCAGTTGTAGATAACCAACTTATTATTTATCTTAAAAGTTTTCACCATTAACACACATGCTGCAAGACACTGCAAAAGCGAACTTGGTGTAAACACCGTGTATAGATTTCCCCTTATTTTGCTTCAAATGGACCACAAAGAAAGGAGGCAGAGTGGCTTTGTTACAGCTGAGCCTTCAATCTGCATACAAACTTTCCCCCGTGTTTATAGAATGAGGAGTCCTTCCCCCTCACTGGCTGATGGTCTTCTGACGTTGCATGGCAGTCTACCAAGTCATGTGCTGTTATCCCTCATGTCTCATCACATTCCACTCTCCTAATAAGACAGAAATGTGACAGGTTATCATTGCCCTGATTATTACCAGTGAAGAGATTCTGGACGTCTAACATATCATTCATCAAAAGTTCTGTGAACCATTTAAAATATGCATCATAAAAGTATCCTATCTCAACACCTTCTATACACATTAAACCTCCTCTGAAGTGCTCCTTGTCCTATAGCCTTCATGATAATGCATTTTCCCCTCAGTTGTGCAAATGGGTCTTCTTAGGTATAGGATGGAAAAGGGAAGAGGCCAAATGTTGAGGGTAGAACTTTAGTTTGGATCCTCAATTCTTTGGGATCTAATCCAGCCCTCCTGGGCTCTCAGTCCAGCTCATGCCTCTTTCCCCAAAACGTAATTGATTGTTTGCTTATCTATCTATCTATCTATCTATCTATCTATCTATCTATCTATCTATCTATCTATCTATCTATCTATCTATCTATCTATCTATCTATCTATCTATCTATCTATCTATCTGTCGGTTGGTCGGTCGGTCGGTCGTTCGTTCGTTCGTTCGTTCATTTATTTATTTATTTATTTATTTATTTATTTATTTGTTTATTTATTTATTTATTTATTTATTTATTTATTTATTTATTTATATACCACCCCATTCATGCAGTGCACTATTCTAGGTGGGTTGCAATGTGGTAAAAAGCACCGCAATTGGTAAAATAAAAATAAAAACACAGAGACAATAAAACAAAAACCACAACGGGTGAAATTATGCAAATAAAAGGCAGAACGCGAGGCACAGAATCATACAATTAGGCAGGGTTGCAATGAAAGGCCTCTGAAAAGCAATGTTTTTCAGGAGCCCTTTCAACCTTAGGAGAGAAGGAGCCAGGCACAGTTATTTGGTCGTCTCCTGGTATGATCCACCTCCTCTCCAAAAGGCTCAAATGTTCTACCTGAGGTCTGTTTATCACCAGTGGGAGCTTTGTAGTCAAATATGGTGGTTTTTTAAAATCTTAGCCTTAGGTCTTTGGGCCTTCCCACCACTGGAATGTGGTCCCCAAGAAACTCTCTTAAATTAAAGGCTGTGGAAAAAAAGAAGCTCCCTTCACTTGGTGGTAGGTGCTTGCGTAGATGCCCACATCTCTTTCATACCTCTAACCTTCATGTGGTTTAATATAGGGCGTGCAGTGTCGAGAAAGCCAATCTGTTGTAGTGGAATACCCTGTTTCCCCGAAAATAAGACCTAACCTGAAAATAAGCCCCAGTATGATTTTTCAGGATGCTCATAATATAGGCCCTACCCCAAAAATAAGCCCCAGTTAAGTGAAACCCCACCCTCCACCATTGTGCAGCAACCAGAAGAAGATGATGTGACAGTATGTGAATAAATGTAGATTGTTGTATATGAAAAAGATAAATAAAACATCCCCTGAAAATAAGCCCTAATGTGTTTTTTGGAGCAAAACCTAATATAAGACCCTGTCTTATTTTCAGGAAAACATGGTAGTACTCAGGAGACCTGGGTTCAAATCCTTGCTTGGCCATGAAAGTTCACTGGGTGCTGGTAAAACCACTCCTTAAATACCTTGCATCCCTTAAAACCTTATTAGGATTGTTATAAGTTGGATGCAATTTTATAATACATAAGAAGCAATAGTGTAGGGAGACATCAAAATGTATATTGTGACCTCAGGATATTATCTTCTCTTACAGAATTTTGTTGGTTTGTTTGTTTTGGCTACAGTGGTAAGAAAGAGATTTCTAGTTTCTAAAATACAGTGAGTCTGTTTTAAAATCCTTATATTTTAGACAAGATGGATATAAATAGTATTTCTACATGTATACCCAAAATATCTTTTTACTGATACAGTATGTGCCAGAATATTTCACCCTCCCCCAACTGTGTACTCAGCCTGTTTATACTATTTCTTTAAGTTTATTATGGTATCTGCCGTGGAAATCCCTAACCTGATATTTCTCTACTGAGTTTAATGAGCCTGAAAAGTGTCATTTAGAGCTAGTTTTCTCTTTGTGCTTTGAAAAATGTAATACAAGTAGTTATCTGTAAAATGAGATAATTACATCACTACTTTGCTAAAGGCACATATTAGTGATTTTTAGCTTGTTTCACTTAATTAAAGCTTTGTAAACGGAGAGTGCCAAACCGTTAATAGACCTGCTGGAACAGTTACTGAGACTGTGAAATAAAACCAGTTGTTCTGAACAAGTCACAAAAATAGATTGATGAAATGGCTGGCAACACAGACATAAATTCAAAACTCTGGCTGCATTAGAGCAGGGGTAATAATAGCTGTAGGAAACCAATATTTTTAATTTTACTGATCCTCCTACAATAATTGCATAGAACTTTAATATATATAATTAGAGTGCTAGTGATAGGTGGCTTTGACTAGTGCTTTGTGATGTATACAGATGGCTACAGAGTATAACTGGAATTTTTTTGTGAACATGAAGGGAAGTTAATTTTCTTTTGAATGCACCAGCTAATGAGCAAAACAGATCTGGCTATTTGAAGGCACTAATATTGAAACCAGCAGTGTTCTGAACAAGTGCCAACACTCTGTGTGTGTGTGCGTGCGTGCGCGCGCGCGCACGCACACACACACACACACACACACACACACACACACACACACACACACACATGTGCACATAGGTGTGAAGTCAATTCTGACTTATGGCAACCCTTTTCCGGGTTTCCAGGTAGAGAATATTCAGACATAGTTTAACCATTTCCTTTTTCAGGGGGCACCCTGAGACTGTGCAGCTTGCCCAAGACCACACAGGCTGGCCACATACCTAAACCACTAAACTATCAGTCTGGACATGCACTGACACAGAACAGAAAGTACAAATGTTTTCATACTGAGCCAACAAAACCTGGCCACCCCACTTTTACCAGGGGCAGTTACCCCAACATATGACTGACTCCCCATCTAAAGACTTTGAGAAGCAGAGCCATTTCCTGAGACATCAGCTGGCTCCCGAAGATTTGGCAACCCTATTACACAGCTTGCATTTGGTTGCTCTTCCATGATGCCCGAAACTAGACCTTTCACTCAGCCTAATGGTTGGGCCAGACCTGTCCACTGTACGTGTAACCACAATGGGGTGTGGGTGGGGAATGAAGGCTGGTGGCTCTGATTTCATGGGAACTGTGGATTTTAATCTGAACTTTCCAAGGCTACTGAGTTTATTCTGGGGATAGGGTTCAACAGCTTAAATGGCTCCTGGAAAGTTCAGCATGAAGCCGACAGCGAATGCACTGCCCCTATGAAAGCAGAGTCACTAGACTATTATTCTGATTTATTAGGCCATGTTTATGCAGAGGCTCAATAGTATGTAGCACAAAACACTTGTTGTTGTTGCTACAGGTAATACCAATGAGGCCTTTTCATTCTAAGCATGCTTACTTGGAATTAAACTCCACTGATCTCCAAGAGACAAAGTTCGAACTAAATACAATTAAGCTCAAGGGCATGTGAGAAGTAGAGGAAATGCTCTGTCTTCATATTTACATCTGTGGTTGGGTCCATCTCCTTGGTTTTAATTCAGGGTAATAGAACAAGCTTGGCAAGTTATTTGATAGACATTTATCTTAGTTTGTGAAAATCTGAACTCAGGAACATCCGTGGCTTTATTGGAAGCTCCTTAAGTAGAAAATTCAATTTCCTTTCTTATGCTTATGGTTACTTAATTAGTATCAAAAATTGAATGAGGCAACCCCAAGTTTGATATTCATTTTAATAAGGCATATAAGGTAGCCTAATCTTATCACTTGCATTATTCCCTTTCAATTAAATTTATGCACAGGCAACCTTTTTATAAATGTTTAATTTATTGCTTTTTGCTGTGTATAGGTTAGATAGCCTAGCTACTAATGAGGCAAGCAGAAGAAGAAAAGAAGGAACGGGGGAAAGATATTTAGATTGGAATGAATGAATAAATGAATATTTGAATGAATAACACATAAAGTATATGTTATCATTCTGAGTAGAAAACAAGAAGACTTTTTTAAAAAAAATATGGAGTTAAAAAAACATTAGCTATAAAACCATAAAATAAACAGGCTAGCTTAATGGAAATAGTTTTAAAAATCAAAATAACTACCCCACTGACTTTGTATGCATTCCTGTGCTGCATCCCAGCTACAGGTATTCATTATGTAGTGTATGTACCACTGCATATTCTTCAACTATGACTTCCCAAACCCACCCATGTATTACTGTCTGTGGTGGATATATAGATGCCAAACATGGAAGTTAAGACTGGAAAGATAAGAGATTATGGCTTCATGATTAGAAAAATAACTTCCTTGTGAGTTAAAAGGCATTTGATTTTCATGAAGGTTTCTGAGCAATGTAAGTTACAAATGCTTGCTTGTCTTTATTGATTGGGAAATTGATCCAATGACTGCAAAAACATGGAAGCTATGTTTGGGTGGGTGAAGGATAGTTTCTAACAGTGAAACTGGTCTTTTCTCTGTTCCTGTCCTTAGTTATGACCAAGTTGCATCTGATGTTAACAACATCCTTGGAATGGGGTGAAATTTAATTGTAAATAACAGCGATTGGGGCTATTGGGAATTATTGGCCTAAGGATTACAGTACAAGAGGAAGGCCTTTAAAAGTTCCTCCTGTGCTCTAGTCTGGATCAGTGCTGGCTGGTGCCCATCATGGCTAATGGGGTAAAAGTCATAGCAGCCAATGGGCACATTTAGGGTGCCAGCAGTATTTATTTTCATCTGGTCATGCAATTTCACATCCAAGATGTGCCTCAAAATCTTGTCAATTAACCAAAATTAACCACAAAACATTCTGGGCATTATTGCAAATTCCTCTGTAACTTCAGAGGGAATCCAGCTGAAAGAGTAAGGGCTGGGGGAGAAAACTCACAAGTTTTATATATTTGGGGAACTATAAAGCTGTCTAACAACAAGACCAGTAGAGGTGATGGCATCCCAGTGGAACTATTTAAAATCTTAAACGATGATGCTGTTAAGGTGCTACACTCAATATGCCAGCAAGTTTGGAAAACTCAGCAGTGGCCAGAGGATTGGAAAAGATCAGTCTACATCCCAATCCCAAAGAAGGGCAGTGCCAAAGAATGCTCCAACTACCGTACAATTGCTCTCGTGTCACATGCTAGCAATGTTATGTTCAAAATCCTATGAGGTAGGCTTCACCAGTATGTGGACCGAGAACTGTACAAGCTGGATTTCGAAGGGGCAGAGGAACGAGGGACCAAATTGCTAATATGCGCTGGATTATGGAGAAAGCCAGTGAGTTCCAGAAAAACATCTACTTCTGCTTCATTGACTATGCTAAAGCCTTTGACTGTGTGGACCACAGCAAACAATGGAAAGTTCTTAAAGAAATGGGAGTGCCCAACCACCTTATCTGTCTCCGGAGAAACCTATATGTGGGACAGGAAGCAACACTTAGAACTGGATATGGAAACACTGATTGGTTCAAAATCGGGAAAGGAGTACGACAAGGCTGTATATTGTCCCTCTGCTTATTTAACTTATATGCAGAATACATCATGCGAAAGGCCGGACTGGAGGAATTCCAAGACGGAATTAAGATTGCCGGAAGAAGTATCAACAACCTCCAATATGCAGATGATACCACTCTGATGACAAAAAGTGAAGAGGAATTAAGGAACTTTGTAATGAGGGTGAAAGAGGAGAGTGCAAAAAAGGTCTGAAGCTCAACATAAAAAAAACTAAGATCATGGCCACTGGTCCCATCACGTCCTGGCAAACAGAAGGGGAAGATATGGAGGCAGTGACAGATTTCACTTTATTGGGCTCTATGATCACTGCAAATGGAGACAGCAGCCCCAAAATTAAAAGACGCCGGCTTCTTGGGAGGAAAGTGATGACAAACCTCGATAGCATCTTAAAAAGCAGAGACATCACCTTGCCAACAAAAGTCCGAATAGTCAAAGCTATGGTTTTCCCTGCAGTGATGTATGGAAGTGAGAGCTGGACCATAAAGAAAGCTGACCACTGAAGAATTGATGCTTTTGAATTGTGGTGTTGGAGGACGCTCTTGAGAGTCCCCTGGACTGCAAGGAGAACAAACCTATCCATTCTAAAGGAAATCAAGCCTGAGTGCTCACTGGAAGGACAGATCCTGAATCTGAGGCTCCAATACTTTGGCCATCTAATGAGAAGAGAAGACTTCCTGGAAAAGACACTGATGTTGGGAAAGTGTGAAGGCAGCAGGAGAAGGGGACAACAGAGAATGAGATGGTTGGACACTGTCATCGAAGCGACCAACATGAATTTAACCCAATTCCGGGATGCAGTGGAAGACAGAAGGGCCTGGCGTGCTCCGGTCCATGGGGTCACAAAGAGTCGAACACGACTAAACAACAAAGTTGTATATGGCCAATGCCTATTTATGTCATACCCTCAAACAATAAAGAAAAAGAAAGTAAAAACAGCATTTGGGCAAAAATTTATTTTTCTGCATTGATCTGGAGGCAGGAGGGTGATTGTCAGCTCCAGCGATGTCAGGATGGGAAACATTGTTATTACTTTTTCATAAAATGTAAGGATGCCATTCCAAGATGCTGGTTATTAAGGCATCCTATGTTCAGACACATGTCTATCTGACAGGAGTAGAGCCATGTTCAGGCACTGAACAGAAGTGGTGGCTTCCATTTTAAAAGGACTCCGAACATAATCTGTGTCCAAGGAGTGGACAGATATAGGGTTGACTGTGGACCACCCTCCACTGGTTGGAATAATATTGAACCAATCAAGCCATTTTCTACAGAAGGAAAGCTCCCATTCTGTAGCAAATATTATTTGTATACTGATATCACTTCAACATTTCCTCTGAGGAAATCAAGATGTCATATGTCACAACCATCCTGTGAGGTAGGTTAGGCTGTGAAGAGAGATAAAAGGTAATCACAGAGGCTATTAATGCATTTTGTTTGTTTTCATACTGTGTTGTATGATATCTTTCATTTTGAAAATTTCTGTTATTTAAACTGCATTCTTTTGCTGAGATGACTTGGTTAACAGGTGACCATTGACTATTATGAAAGATGTTTCAGAAAATGGCCTTTAAATTCACAGACAATTGTTACATGGAATTGCTATGCATACTTGCCTTTCATAAGTTATGACTATGAAAGAGTACAGCTGTCTGCACATAACATATAGGTGTGTGCAGATGTTGCCATAGAGGAGCAGTTGACAGGAAATCACAACTTAGTTTTTAATTGTTCAGTTAGGTATTTTTCTCTTAATTGTGTTACTTATTAAACAGTTTAAAAATGTTGTACTTGCTTTCAATTGTTTCAGTTGTTTTTCTTTTTCATATGATGATATTCATTGTGTCATACCCTGAGATATGTCTATATAGGGAGGGCTAGAAATATTCTGAGCAATAGATGAATAAATAAATTTCTTCCAGGATCCATGGGGATAAAACCATCATAAAATGGCATGAAAGCTCAGTGAAACTGTAATATTGAGACCAACATAGTTAAGCACTTGCTATTCCAAAGTACCTGGTGGAAATAAGGGTTGTCATCCTCCTAAAGTCATGTAATGTAAATCAGTGGTTCTTAACCTTGGGTTACTCAGGTGTTTTTGGACTGCAACTCCCAGAAGCCTTCACCACCAGCTGTGCTGGCTGGGGTTTCTGGTAGTTGCAATTCAAAAACACCTGAGTAACCCAAGATTAAGAAACACTGATGTAAATGTTGCCATTTTCTGAAGGTGAGGAGTTGTTTTGGAAGACTGGGAGTGTTGCAGAAGTGCAAGACAAGCATGAAGAAGGAGGAAACAGTGAGAACATCTGTGTAGCTGGAGATGATTATGGGTGGCGGACAGAATATAATTTTACCACAGGTGACTTCAGGGCTTTCTCTACCATTAAGCAAAGATAGGCAATCATTTCTAACAACAAATGACATCCTGTATCTTCTAACCTAGCCTGTTATCTTCAGATATAATGGAGACTTCAGAATCTGAAACTGTGAGGTAGCCATCTTGTCCTTTGCCTATGGCAACAAAATGGCCCAGGATATCCCCTGATATTTTGTGGGCTAACCAGATTAATTGAATAGCACCTGCATAATTTTGAGCATTTAGTAAACCCCATATTTTTAGATGCTTTTGAATTGTGGTGCTGGAGGGAACTCTTGAGAGTTCCCTGGACTGCAAGGAGATCAAACCTCTCCATTCTGAAGGAAATCAACCCTCAGTGCTCACTGGAAGGACATATTCTGAAGCTGAGGCTCCAATACTTTGGTCATCCCATGAGAAGACTCCCTGGAAAAGACGCTGATGTTGGGAAAGTGTGAGGGAAAGAGGGGAAGAGGATGACAGAGGATGAGATGGCTGGACAGTGTCATCGAAGCGACCAACAAGAATTTGACCCAACTCCGGGAGGCAATGGAAGACAGGAGGGCTTGGCATGCTCTGGTCCATGGGGTCACAAAGAGCTGGACATGACTTAATGACTAAACAACAACAATAACAAATATTTTTAGAAAGCCATAATAAAAAGTAAAAATAGGATAAAACAATATTTGATAATGTATTGCTGTGTGTGAAAGGATGTAAAACCATGGAGAAATGGGCAAAATCTGCTTTTTTGTGGGGGTGGTGAAATTGTGAAAATTTACTGCCCATCAAAGACTGAAGAGTATTTAGCTAGGATGATAATGGATTTTATGGGTACTTTGGATGACTGCTATTCATGGATTTCATTCCATTTGTTTATGTGAGCTCATGGCCATCTTTTACAAATCTAGTTTTGGAGATCTGTCTCCAAAATGGAGAAGCTATCTGAGACAATTTTTAGATACTTACTAAAAATATCACCCAAGTAAAAAAAAATGTAAAAGCCCCAGTGGTATTAAACATTTCCTTTTCATGCTGTCAGTGCTACCACTGAATATGAAATGTGTCATAGTCTAGCAGTTGGTCTGAAAACTCTCATTCTTCAGGGGCTCCTTAAACAACAAATTGTCATCTTAAGGCACTTGTTATCACAGAGAACTATGACTTATGATCAGTCTAAAAGCCTGGGGAGCTTGACTGCCACCTGTCACTCCCAGTTAACTGCTTCATACTCATTCTCTCACTACTGCTTTTTTTTTTAAAAAATTTAAATCTAAGGGGAAGAAACCCAAATGCTATTGCTCTCCATCACTGCTAAGTTTGATGTGATTAATTGAGAGACAATGATCTCCTGCATCATAGAGATGAAATGAATGACCAGAAGCCACAGCCCCTAGTAAGTGCTGTCTGTTGCTCTTGGGCTATACATTTCATAGAACAGGATCATAGAATAATGGATTTGGAAGAGGCCTATAAGGCCATTGAGTCCAAACCCGTGCTCAACACAGGAATCAAAATCCAAGGATGCCATAGAGAGTGTTGTCTAATTTTCTCTCGAATGGCTTCAGCATCTTTTGCTATGCGTGTCCCTGAAATTGTTTTGTTTTGTTTTTTGTTTTGGTTGCTTTCAGCATCTCTTGCTAAGCTCAGCTTATTCTGAGCTTTTGCCTACCTAATGCCATCCCTGCAATTATTTGCACCTAGCCTATATTCCTGCTTTGTGGTCTGATCTTCCTTCCACTTGATATGTTCTCCTTTTTTGTTTTCATATCCCTGCTGATCTTTTTGTGAAGCCACATTGGTCTTTTTTGCTGTCTTTCTCCCCCCCCTTTTTTTTTTTGGAATTGATTGCAGTTGTGCCTTTAGAACTTCCTCTTTCAGAAACTCATCTTGGACTCCTTTTCTTGTCAGAATCTCCTGCCATGTGGTTTTACCCAACATTGTACTGAGTTTATTATATAGGTTTTCCTAAAAAACAAGCATATGTGTGTTGGGGCACTCTGCTTTTGTTTTCCTTGAAATAAAAAACTCAGATAGAACATGGTAGCTTTCCCCCAGAGTTCCTTTACTGTGACTTCTTCCACCAAGTCATCTCTATTAGTTAAAATAAATTCAAGAATAGTTAGTCCTCTATTTCAGTGGTCCCCAACCTTTCAAACTCCATGGACCGGTTGGGGAAGGCGGTGCCCCCCCCACTCGTGTGGCTGTATGAAGGAGTGGGGGTGCTTGCATGGGGCACACACTCACGTGCATGCATGAAGGACAGGGGCACTCACATGGGCATGCACACACTCACACACATGCGCAAAGGGGCTGTGCGGTGGCAGCAGTGTGTGTGAGGGTGGGTGGGAGATCTGTCTCCTCAGCCCAGTCTGGCCCAGGCCACAGACCAGCACCAGACCGCAGACTGAGGGTTGGGGACCCCTGCTCTAATTTATCCCTCCAATGTGCAGAAAATTACCAGCAACACAAGCAAGGAATTTCTTGGTATGGCTGTATTTGCCAGACTTTGTATCCGAACAGGTGTCAGAATAAATGAAATGTCCCATTACTACTACATTGTGTCACATTCTTGCATTTGTTTTTCAAAGGTTTCCTCTGTACCTTCTCTTTGATTGGCCAGTTGCTTTTGGTTTTTTTGTTTCAATTATATTAATCCAGATCAAGGGTCTCAAACATGCAGCCCAGGGGCCAATTGCGGCCCGCAAGATGATAGTTTGTGCCCCCTGCCTTGATATGAAAGTTTAAGGAGCGGGAACAGCATCAGCACCTACTTGGCGAGTGTGGGGGCTTCCTCCACCTCGTAGGGGCTGGGTCCCGCCTGCCCCCCCAAAGCGCCTATGTGTCCAGAAAAGGAGCCCTCTTTCTGCCCGGCAGTCTTCTCCCTCTCTCTTTCTTCTCCCCGCTCTTCGCAGATCACCTGGTGAGGCTGCTGGTGCTGACACCACATTCTCTCTGCACTTCTTCTTCCCTCACCTGGCACTCCTCTGCTCCCTGCCCAGACGTGCCACAGGAGTGGGTGCTGCCGAGATAACAGCCTTCTCATGCGCGCTCCCCTCCCTCCCTTCTCCCTGATCCACACTAGGCAAGACCACAGCATCTTGCTAGAGTGGGAATCAAGAAGCCCAGGAAGCCCCATTAGCCCTCAGGTAGGGGGGAGGGATTGCTGATGGGGCCAGCCTTGCAGAAGGGGTGCATGCAGCTGCTAGGTGTGTGTGTGCGCACAGGGAGTGGAGGAGCACCACCTCACTCTCTACTCTTTCTGGTCATTTTGAATAATTTATATTCTTCAGTTTGTGTATTCCCATCGTGGGAGTCATTTCCCCAAGCTTCAGTTATCCCTAACAAATTATATTTACCCTCCTGAATTAGGATTTCCAGTTTTTCTTGCTTGTTTTCTAAATTCTTATAGACACCAGAGATTGTATAATTTGTTTCCTGCTTTCCTATGTACCTTTTTAGAAAGATTATTATTAGGCCTCATTAGAGCTGTTTAATCTGCCCCTCTTATTGTCCATAAGCTTTCCATAAAACTTACCTCTGAGCTTCCATCTTCCTCCCTCTTCTAATTCAGTTTAAAGCCATCTTGGTAAAGTTCTTCAGGCTGTGGCCAAATATATTCTTCCCAGTCCTTGTGAGGTGTAATCCATCCCTTGCTAGAAATCCATCTTCCAGCCTGTGGTCCCAAAAACCAAATCCCTCAGGTTCTGTTTGTCTACTGAGCAATGGTGGGATGGAGGAGAAGATTACCTTGCCCCTATCTATCTCACACTATCTTGAATTTCCTTCCCAGAACTTCCCTCCCAGTCTGATGTGATTTCAGAAGTCCTTCTCAGATGTGTAATTTTTTTCCAGATGGATGAGAAGAAAGAGATATGCATCCATGGGTTTAATGAGTAATAACAATCCTTCCATAGCATCTCTAATCTGTCCTCCAGGAAGACTGCATATCTAGTGTGTCCATGGATCTTCCAGGCATGTTTTAGTTTCAATCTCATATAGGAGGGAGTCTCCTACTACAAATACTTTTCTTTTCTTTTTGTAAGGCATAGGTTGAGTTTTCAGATAGTGGGCAGCATGAAATCGAATGTTTTAATGTTGACTAATCAAAAATATTCTCCATACATATAGAATTGGCATGGCTGGAAAAAGGTCATCATGTAAAGTTGTCTTGGAGACATTAGATTTGTACATATATTGCGTATTTTATGCAGTGGAGCATTCAAACACTGGATCCCATGCCTGCAGATGGCACATCTCAGCAACAGACAATCTTACATGGTACTTTTGTTTATCTGTTTTCAGTCTTGAGGTACATTCCAGGAGATGTTAGACATGCCTTAATGTGATGCATTTTCTAACATGACAGCCCAGAAATGTTCTTCTGCATCAAGTGAACACATTTAGTTAAATACAATAAATGTGCTTTATTGAGAATAGGATCCCTCCTCCCTGTAATGCATATAAAATAGGGCGCTTCCTTATAATAAGTGATACCATTGGCCTATCTGGTTCAGTAGTATTTGCTCTGATTAGTTGGGTCTCAAGAGGAGGTCTTTCCCTGGTGTGGTCTCTGAGACCTTTTTTTTCCACTGAAAATGCTGGGGATTTCATACACAGCAACCTCAGAATGTATGCAGATGACCTTTAAATAGTTTTTTAGCTGATAAGGTAATTCATGGCCAGAGCAGGGAATGATACCCTATATATTTTTAAGGTGAAGCTCCTCCCTGTTCAGTTCATAAATTTCAAAAGATCGCTATGTTTTGTTGTACATAACTAATTCAAAAGTGAGAAATCAGGCAAGCTTGCATCAAAATGTGAACCAAATGGACTTCTGTCCCATTCTACTTTATGTAAGCTGAACAAGCAGAGCATTATATAGTATTTAATTTCGTGACGTGATTAATGATGATAGCCATGGCACGTAGTGTCTAGAATTCCATTTCTAGCCAGTTGTATTAAAGGAACCTTTGACAGCAAGAAAGAAGTCAATACAGTGGCTGAATTTTCCTCTGTTGACTAGCAGAATTTGTGCCATTTGTTTTATATCCAGAAGTGAAGAACCTTTTCCATGTTTTGATTCATGGAAGGAGGTTAGAAAATGGTACAGTGAAAAGGAAATTAACATTTAACCTGCCTGTCTGAATTTCCTAACTTATGTCTCAGTTGGACAGCAGCTATGAGTAAATTTTCCGTGGTGTGAATTGCACACACACACACACACACACACACACACACACACACACACACACACACACACACACACACACACACACACACACACACACACACACCTGTTTAGCCTGACTCATTCACAGATGGTGAAGGAAAAAATTGGGGAGTCATAGGATATGAGTGAGTAGATTCTAAAAAAAATCTTGGAAAGCCAAAAGAACATGGGTGGTGTGTAGGAAAAAAAGAACTGGAATCCATGCACAATGATGGTGGTAATCAAGTTAGCTTTCTCTTTAAAACTGCTTAGGCATTATTTTTCTCCATTAAGCAGAAACACAATAAAAATATTTTCTGCACAGTTCTTAATATACTGACAATTTAATCAGCAAGCAAGAATTTATTGTTGTTTAGTTGTTAAGTCATGTCCGACTCTTCGTGACCCCATGAACCAGAGCACACCAAGCCCTCCTGTCTTCCACTGCATCCCGGAGTTGGGTCAAATTCATGTTGGCATCTTTGATGACACTGTCCAGCCATCTCATCCTCTGTCATCCCCTTCTCCTCTTTCCCTCACACTTCCCCAGCATCAGGGTCTTTTCCAGGGAGTCTTCTCATGAGATCATAGGATTTTGAGCATAACCTTGCTAGTGTGTGACATGAGTGCAATTGTATGGTAGTTGGAGCATTCTTTGGCACTGCCCTTCTTTGGGACTAGGATGTAGACTGATCTTTTCCAATCCTCTGGCCACTGCTGCTTTTTCCAAACTTGCTGGCATATTGAGTGTAGCACCTTAACAGGATCATCTTTTAAGATTTTAAATAGTTCCACTGGAATGCCATCACCTCCACTGGCCTTGTTGTTAGCCAGGCTTTCTAAGGCCCACTTGACTTCACTCTCCAGGATGTCTGGCTCAAGGTCAGCAACCACACTATCTGGGTTGTCTGCGACATCCAGATCTTTATGGTATAATTCCTCTGTGTATTCTTGACACCTCTTCTTGATGTCTTCTGCTTCTGTTAGCTTCCTACTATTTTTGTCCTTTATCATGTCCATCCTTGCACAAAATGTTCCTTTAATGTCTCCAATTTTCTTTAACAGATCTCTAGTTTTCCCGTTTCTATTATTTTCCTCTGTATCTTTGCACTGTTTGTTTAAGAAGGCCCTCTTGTCTCTCCGTACTATTCTTTGGAAGTCTGCATTCGATTTTCTGTAACTTTCCCTATCTCCTTTGCATTTGGTTTCCCTTCTCTTCTCTGCTATTTGTAAGGCCTTGTTGGACAGCCACTTTGTTTTCTTGCAATTCCTTTTCTTTGGAATGGTTTTGTTGCTGCCTCCTGTACAATGTTACGAGCCTCCATCCATCGTTCTTTGGG
Source organism: Pogona vitticeps (assembly GCF_051106095.1). Taxonomy (NCBI): domain Eukaryota; kingdom Metazoa; phylum Chordata; class Lepidosauria; order Squamata; family Agamidae; genus Pogona; species Pogona vitticeps. Next base: position 70,783,116 of record NC_135785.1, read on the forward strand.
CACTGTGTCCACCAAATCGAGTTCCTTAAATCTGTTCTTCATTTCCACTGTGTATTCATAAGGGATTTGGTTTAGATTATAACTGACTAGCCCAGTGATTTTTCCTATTTTCTTCAGTTTAAGCTTGAATTTTGCTATAAGAAGCTGTTGTTCAGAGCCACAATCAGCTCCAGGTCTTGTTTTTGCTGACAGTATAGAGCTTCTCCATCTTTGGCTGCAGAGAACATAATCAATTTGATTTCGGTATTGCCCATCTGGTGATGTCCAAGTGTAGAGTCATCTCTTGTGTTGTTGGAAAAGAGTGTGTATGATGACCAGCTTGTTCTCTTGACAAATTTCTATTAGCCTTTGCCCTGCTTCATTTTGAACTCCAAGGCCAAACTTAGCTGTTGTTCCTTTTATCTCTTGACTCCCTACTTTAGCATTCCAGTCCCCTAGAATGAGAAGAACATCTTTCTTTGGTGTCAGTTCTAGACGGTGTTGTAAGTCTTCATAGAATTGGTCAATTTCAGCCTCTTCATCATTGGTGGTTGGTGCATAAACTTGGATGACTGTGATGTTGAAAAATCTGTCTTGAATTTGTATTGAAATCATTCTATCATTTTTGAGATTGTATCCCAGTACAGCCTTCCCCACTCTTTTGTTGACTATCAGGGCTACTCCATTTCTTCTATGGGATTCTTGCTCACAATAGTAGATATGATAATTATCTGAATTGAATTGACCCATTCCCATCCATTTTAGTTCACTGACACCCAGGATGTCAGTGTTTATTCTTGCCGTCTCCTGTTTGACCACATCCAGCTTCCCAAGGTTCATAGATCTTACATTCCAGGTTCCTATGCAGTGTTTTTCTTTGCAACATCGGACTTTCCTTTCACTTCCAGGCATGTCCACAGCTGAGTGTCCTTTCAGCTTTGGCACAACCAGTTCATTAGCTCTGCAGCTACTTGTACTTGCCCTCCGCTCTTCCTCAATAGCATGTTGGATGCCTTCCAGCCTGAGGGGCTCATCTTCCAGCGTCATATCTTTTAGCCTTTTGTTTCTATTCATGGAGTTTTCTTGACAAAGATACTTGAGTGGCTTGCCAGCTTCAGGTGGATCATGTTTAGTCAGAACTCTCCACTATGACCTTGGGTTGCCCTGCATGGCATAGCCCATAGCTTCTCTGAATTACTCAAGCCCCTTTGCCACGACAAGGCAGCAATCCGTGAAGGGGAAGCAATAATTAGGACAGTACATGTCATTCATGCACAAGATAGTCCCCTTTGCCAAACTGTACTGGAAGAGGACTTGCCTTATAGATTATAGCATTTTTACTTCTTATGGAAGACAGCATCAAAGACTGTTAATGTGTAAGCTGTTAAGTAGTGGCTGAAACCTAGTAGTTGCACTTGTGCAGTTTTTCATTAATTACAATTTTTAGAGTTTCTCCCATCCAAAGATCCTGAGGCTCCCTTGGAATCCTGGTCATCAAGAGGAAGCTGTTGGGCTCCTCAAGATGAGGGTAAGCCATTCATTTCCAAAAGCTGCTGCTGTTGGTGGTGATTTTTGGAAATTAAAGGTTTCCCACCCCATCCCACAGCCCTCAATAGCTTCCTCTTGATGAATTGGGGGCAACACTGGGGACTTGGGAGCATGGAATAATACGTTATTGGTTAATGAATAACTGCCATGGCTGATGATGTAATCAGAATTATAAAAAGGATGCTGACAAATTCGAAGAAGTTCAGAGGAGGGCAACAAAGATGATCAGGGGACTGAAAATCAAGCCCTTTGAGGAAAGACTGAAAGAATTGGGTATGTTTAGCCTTGAGAATAGTAGACTGAGAATAGATATGATAGCACTTGAATGATTGTCATACAGAGGAGGGGAAGAATCTGTTCTCAATACAATACAAATGTATTCTACAGCCAAAGGCCCAATAAAATACAATATAAGTACAGTATAAATTCACAAAGTATATTGTATTGTAGAATCTGTTCTCATCATCCCAGAGTGCAGGACACATAATAATGGGCTGAAGATACAGGAAGCCAGATTTAGGCGAAATATTAGGAAAATCATCTTACCTGTAAGAGCAGTAGGACAATGGAACCAGTTACCTTGGGAGCTGGTAAATGCTCCAACACTAGAAGCTTCTGAGAGAAAATTAGACAACCATCTGTAAAATATGTATTGATCCAGATTTCTTCATTGAGCAGGAGTTGAACTTTGTGGACTTAATGACTCCTTGCAACACCATTATTCTATGATTAAATGTGACCTGTTACTGGGAAGTATAAAGTAACGTAATATGCTGGTACTTCCTGTCATTTTTTTTAAATTTTTTTTTGATTTTTTAAAAAAGTAAAATAGTCAAGTAACCCAAACTAACAAGTACTCCAAAATTCAAAGTTTTGTAATAATGAACACACTGTACTTATGAAAATTTTAAACATTTCCATAATTTTCATTATTATTTTAAAAAAAGAGGTTGGGCCCCCTTACTTAAAATATTATAATATCTAGCAAATAATATAGTTACTTTTATTGCAGTACCTGCAAGCTCTAGTGATGCTCAGAGAAATGCATACAAACAAAATATCCACCAATCCTTCCAAGAAGTCCAGGTATCTCACTCTCACTCTTCCTCTCTTCAGGCAACATGGAAATACACAAGCAAGGCAACATGGCATAACACAGCAAAATAGTGAACGTTGTGTTACAGCAGGAAAAAACAACAAGAAACCACATCTTCCCCTCTACCTAGCTAAGACATTTCCCACTACTTCCTCTAGCCAACAAAGACAGCTTCACCTCTCACCTCCAGAGACTTCTCAACACCCTAGATTAAGTTGTTTTGCCCTGCATGGCTGGATATGCTTTAAAAGAAAGTACTAGTCTACAGTCAAGTTCCATTTTTATCTTCTGCATATATCTCTGGGGCATATGTTGGCTCCAGAAGATTATAGGAACTAAAGAGCATGCTGGAGGCTGGTGATATGCTTTCCAGCATGCCAGCCTTCCAGGGTTTTTTTAAGCCATTAAAAAGAATATTTTAAAATCTTTAGAAAATCAAGAGTGCCAGAAAACCAGATGGGCATCAAGGGAAATATCCACAGGCATCACAATATGGACCGCAGTTACAGAGACTGGGCTACTCACCTAGTTCTCCAGGAAGGTGCATAAATTAAAAGCCAACAATATATAAGCCAGTGGTAGAAATGTAGCAGTAGTGAGAGCAAGAATTGACCTTTTAAACCAATATATTTCAGTGTTAGCCAATGAGTAATAACCAAATAAATGCATGAACATTAGCATATGACAATGTGTATTTATTTGGAATGGCACTGTATCAGGTTGTTCATGGAAAATCTCTTCCATGTTATGTTTCTGTTAGCTTGCCTTTCATTCTGGTTGGTTTAAATCTCTCTGCCTTATGACTTGTCCTTTTAAAATCATAAGTAATTAATAAGTGACTCTTTTTTAAAAAAAGCAACATCTTACTGAGCTGCTTCCTAAAATGCTGACATGGTATTTCCAGGCTGAAGTCCCAAATATTTTCTTTGTGCTATTTCTGCTAGACTGTTTCTTGATATTTATGGAGTGAACAAATATAGAGATGAAAGGGATTTACTTTTTTTTATTATGCCTATTATGCCATTAAATCATACAATCTTATTTTCTAAATACTGTAATAATAGGTTCAAAGGAGTTTCTGGATTGCCTGTATTGTTCCACTAATGTATGGATTATCACTCCATAAATGCACAGTGCTATAAAAGGCAATAATGCCTTTTATGCAACCCATGTGGCCTATTACACAAATGATCCGTGAATAATGAGGTCACTAGATGAGTTCTGAACGATGCCATTCTTTGGCATTTTGTTTTCCCTCCTTGTTTTCCCAGGAAAATAGAGGTTTAAGTATTTTTCCTTTCAGTGATCTGACTATCTGCCCAGGATCAAGTTAATGGTAACTAAAACGAAAATGTGAATTCCCCCCCCAAAAAAGGTCAAGCTGAGGAATTTGTAGTTCCAACTAGAGCAGCCCCATTGAATGAATTTCAACACGTATGTAACTCTTGTGGATTCAGTGGGTCTACAGATTTCCAGCTGGATTTACCTCTGAATCTGTATCAAAGAAGACAAGCCTATACACATTTATTGAGAGTCAATTGAGTAAAATTTAATGGGAGGGACTGCCACATTGACATATACAGGAAAACACTTTTATTGTATTTGCTGGGGAAGATATGAGTCAGTGTTTTCTCAGACCGGAAACAATCAACTATCCTGCTTGAAGAACAAATAAAAATGAAAAACAGTGACACTGAAATGTCCTCTAAGAATAGAATAAAACTAGAAACGGAAAGAAGTATGATTACACTATGCAATCATACTAGGAATGTTAAAGCACTTTGTTAACACTTTGTCAATTTATTTGGGGTTTTTCATTGCTTTAGAGAGTATTTGTTTCCTTCTATTGAATTTTATGTGTGGGTGGCTTGAATCATGAGTAGGCTCACTTTTTCAAGATGTTCATGCAGCACATATATTATTCTGCCCATTTGGTTTAAGATGTAAGTTATTGGGGCTTGGATCAGGAATAAGAAAAAAGACAAGAGATCTGTGTTGTGTAATGGTCAGTATTATTGTCCATTAAAAGCCAAATAAAATCACTTTTTGAAAGGGTGTACAATGAGTTTGAGATAACTTTCAACCTAATGAATTAACTAAAATAAAAATAAAAAATAAAGACAAAAACGTGTCACCTTAAAGATTAAATCCTATGTTTTAATGTGAGCTTTTGTGGACAAGTCCACTTCCTCAGACGTAACAGTGGGAGTACATGGCAAATATTTATACATGTTTGCATCTGGTGTGTATGGAGCTGTCTTGTTATGATGAGTTGAATGAATGATAGAGTGTGTCTTATATCTCTATATTTATAACTTTTACCAGTTGTTTTCACCTCCTCTCAATTTGTAAACAATCTCTCTTCCATGCACCTGGAGACCCAATGATATTTTTTTCAATGGAAAGTGTTATTGGTGCTGCACATATTGTACTTCCAGAGGCTGGGAACATACAATTTGGCAGGTTGCCACTATGGTGATAACAATTTTGTTTTGACTGATATTTCTGGAGAACCATAGACAACCAGTGTTGCATATCTTCAAGCCTCTATGACAAGACATTGCAATGTTACGAGCCTAAGGCACTGAACTATTATAAAATTCTACTTTCACGATCACCTGTAGGGTGTATTATAGACTTGCCAAAACTATCCCCATATTTACATACTGTAGTATAAACATGTTCTTTATAAGATAAACAAGCTTATTATAGCATATACACATTAAGTTGTCAAGATGTTTATGGTGCAGTGACTATGCCCAGCTATAAATATGGCTGATTTTTTAAAAAGCACACCTAAAAATTGCTCTGCAAAGATAGTAAACTAGTTCTAAGCTGCACTTTTAAACATGCTTTCATTTTCAAGGCTGCTATTCTACACTCCCCCTAAACTTATACATACAAAATTTCATACATTGATGCAGTCCCAGCCAAATTCAAAGGTACAGTAATAACATTTAGGAACCTAAATAAGCTATGCTGTTTGAAGGAGAGCCTCTGCCTATACTACCAGTGCACAAGAGTGAAGTTATGTTTTTGTGCAGCACAGCAAATCAACATTCTACAAGGCAATTCTAAATGGAGGCAGCCCAAACAACTTTGAAACTGGATTTAAGATCAGCACATAATTTTGCTCAGATTTAGCAGGTAGTCTGCTCTTGCTCTTTGTCAAATTTGGAGAATATTGAAAAATTAATTTTCAAGTTATGGTTCTTTAAAGTAAAACTTTCCTGTCATGTAGAATCAAGTGACCTTAAGCATTCTCAGGTTTAAAACAGATCACATAAATTGAAAAGACCAATCTTGCTTATCTTGAAAGAGAATGTTTGGCCCCATCCATTTATTTTATTTGGGAAGAATACAGGCTTCAGGGGCTGAAATACTGGTCCTCAAAAAGGGCCTTTCAAAAGGGAAAAACTTTTGTTATGTAGGCCTACCAGCAAGAGTATTCCAAAGTAAAGCAAAGCAAAGTGTGCTGCTTATATACCGCCCCATAGCGCTTAAGCACTCTCTGGGTGGTTTACAAGTTAATTATGCAGGCTACACATTGCCCCCCCAGTGAGCTGGGTACTCATTTTACCGACCTCAGAAGGATAGAAACCTTGAGCCAGCTACCTGGGATTGGACCCCAGGTCGTGAGCACAGTTTTGGCTGCAGTACAGCAGTTTAACCACTGTGCCACGAGAAGTAGATACAATGTTGCAGCTTTCTTCAGGGAATGCTGTAGGGTAATGAAAAGCCATGGAGACAGAGTCAAAAGACAACTTATATTTGAAAAGTAAGCAAACAAAAAACAAACAAACAAACAAACAGGCTTGCTTTAAAGAAAGTAATGGAGTGTCAGTGCTCCAGTGCATTTTGCCATGTATCTCCAGGGAATTAGCATACAATTTTGTAAGGCATATTCAAAGTATTTTAGCATTGAAAAAAACACAGAGCAGGTTTGTCCGAGCACTGAGTGCTTTCACTCCACGTTTTTGAAACCAGGCTCCTGAAAAGATCTTCGAAGGGGAAATCAGTTTCCAGGTTTGTAGCAATCTAAACATTTGACCCTGTCAGTTAGGACCCAGTTAGCTGACTCTCAGAAGGAGAACTTTTTAACTCCTTCCTGGTCAAACAGGCATTACAAAGGGATTCTGTGTATGGTTGTAAAAAAAAAATGAAAGGACATTTTAAAAAGAATAGAGAACAAATATTCAGAAGCTCATTGCTTTAAGCTGTGAAATTACTGGATTGTTTTGGTTTACAGTCTTACTTGATGTTAGCAGAGCTTTGTGCCTACAGTATATCTTGTCATAGTTTCAACCATTCTACCAGTCTTGTCAGTATTCAATCGTTTTGTAATTAAGAAAGAAAACCCAAAGATGCTATGTACCATCAAATCACTTCTAATGTGTGATTACTGTATAAGTAGTCTCCAGAATGTCCTATCATTAACAGCTCTGCTGAGATCTTGCAAACCAACATCTCATGTTAGGTTTTTCTTTCTTCCTGCCACCCCCTCCCCCCTTTTAGCAATATTGTCTCTTCCAGTAAGTTCTGCTCAAGTCATGCAAATTAACTTCCTTTATTGATTCAATCTGTCTCATGTTAGACCTTCCTGTCTTCCTATTGCCCCACCCCACTTTATTCAGCAATATTGTCTTTTCTTCTCAGTTCTGTATTTTCATTATATGTGAATGGTAGGATAGCCTCAGTTTACTCATTTTTGCTCTAGTGAAAGTTGAGGCTTGATTTAACTGAGCATGTGCTTTACTGCCTTTCTACCTGTCTGTGGCATCTATAACACATTCCGAATGTGTTATAGATACAATTTCCAACACCACATTTCAAATGACTTGATTTTTGCCCCCATCTGTTTTCACTGTCTTTCTTTCCCATACTCTGGATGATTTTGACCTTGGTTTCCATTTACAATCTTTGCTAATTCACAAATCTTCTTTTTAAAAAGTTTCAACAGGTAAGGAAAAATATTTTGGGAAACATGCATACGGCATGCATATTTTGATCTGATGTAGCTTTGATTCCTCAAGTTGCCTAACTCAAGGGAAGGGTTTGGAAATTGGAACTTAGCTTTCTAGTATGCATTCAGGGGAGCTGGCATGGCAACATTAGCTTACCTGAAAGGATAAAGGGCGTATATGTTTTTCCATTGTATATGTTGCACTCACCCACACCTTTGCTTCAACATTTCATTAAATCCAAAAACAGTCCTTCAACATATTTTAGCAAAGAGGACTACAGCCACATCCCAGCTGTTCTTGCTTTGGTCCTCTCCCGACAACCATCATGTGTTCATCTGGGATTCTCTAGCACTGGATAATTCTACAGGAGGGAAGTTTCTGTTGTGCAGTGTATCTATACTTAAACTTTTGTTTTTAAAAGCCAGGAAACTCAGTTGTTCAAGAAATCTCCAGTTTATGTAGATGGGATATTGTGCTGCACAATATAGTGATTGTGTTGCCAACAGGAAAAAGGATGCCAAGCATTACGTTGCAAACGACAGTCTAATGTTGACAACACCGATGGCAACAGTCAAGAGGGTCTGCTGGATATCCTTTTCTGCTCACTGCCACTCACTGTTGTTGAAAAAGAGCCTGACAAATGCTAAGAGCCTGACTATTGCTATGTGTTTGGGTCAGAAATTGGCTGATGGAAAAAAGGAGTCAGAGGATTTTCCTTTGTGTGGTGTCTCTTTGTGAATGGTAGTAAGCACAAGAATGTATCCTGTAGACCATCTTGACTGCTGCCATGGGTGTTAACATTCAGGATGATCTTTTTCTTGCTGGCAACTCAGGCATGATATTGTGCGGCAATATCAGGTCATTTCCGGGCATTTTGAATCATGGGTACAGAAGCACAATATCCCATATTGTTGCTGTTTTTAAAGAACTGATATACTGAAATCTGAGGGAGAAGCACTCCTCTGTATCTCACCATTGGCACCTATATATTGTGTAGACACACAGAAGGCTTTTTGCTGTGAATCCCCAGTTATGGAATGCCTTGCCTAATATAAATATTGCCTTGAATCCAACTGCTGAATTAATTTATTCAATGGGTCTACTCTAGCTGGAACTACTAACTGTATTTAGCCTATTCCAAATAAATAATCTTTGAAATTTTCACCAGGGAGAGTGCTGTTCAGACTATTGTGACTCTTACCCAATAATAAAATAGTGGAAAGATGGTTTCATATCATACGCTGTAGGAAAACATGGGCTGTTTACTGCCCGAACATCCTTGCTGCCCAGCAGATTTGAGATAGAAATTACTATAAATGGTTTGAGGATGGTACATCTTTGTCCTGCAAAGAATGGTTTACAAGTCATGTATGTGTAAAAACTGACAATGTGAATCCAAATCTGATTTTCATGTTCCTTCTTGCAGCAGCTGGCCACTACATCTGGTTTATGGTTTCATTTACCTCTACTACTTGACAGTCAATCTAATCTGTGTCATCTGATGTGAATTGCAAATCTTCCATTGATAAAATAAATGCATAATATTTGGGGCCTAAATGCATAATATTTGGGGCCTAAATGCATAATATTTGGAGGGATTCCCCCACTCACTCAGTTCAGGGCTTGGACAAATCAAACCAGCCATCTTGAAAAGTTGTGCCTGTTACTCTGAATATTCAGTTCAAACTGCAAGGAAAACCAGCTGTGAAGGTAGTGTTATTTTGGATTAACACATCAAGAAGTTTACCCATCTCTGTAGAACAGCTGTCTGCTTTCATTAAGAGGATTTAAAAAGGCAATGTCGAAAGGAGCATACAGAGAGATTTTTGACATTGTGTTACTGAAGGACGGGACATGTGGAAGTGTTTGGCTTCTAGTGAAATCTGCACAGTTCTCTGGGCTTTGCCAAATGATTTTCTTTTCTCTTTCCAAGTCTACTGACCTGTGGCTAATGAGATTTGTGTTTCGATTAGTTGTAGAACATAAATTAACTAATCAATGAGAATGGATTCCCATTATTTCTTGTAAAGGAGCTTTCTCTGCTGCAGTGATCTGTATTTAATATTCAAATCAATCTCAAATTCTCCGGAAGATTCTGTTAATGCGGCTGGCCATGTTTCAGTGCTTCTGTAACCTGGCTGCAGGCCATCAATATGAAAAGCACGTGGAATCTACATGGCACCCTGCTCAAAAGAGCTTGTAAGTTGTCCACTATCTACTGTATGATGATGATGATGACATGTAAGAACACTAGTGAATAATAACACTGAGAAATGCTGGAATTATAATTTATTTTTCTGTATCCAAGTAGATCGCGCAACAATGCCTTGTAGCAATGTGAAACTGATGGGTCCATTTGAATGAAAATTTAACACTATTGATTTGGTTTGTGACATGTGCAGATTCCTTGGCAGTTATATGTTCATGAACTTAATGAAAATTACTTAATCTCCAGAGAGATTCATACTCAGTGACTGTGGTGCAAATAGTGCATGGATCTTGCATACAAAGAGACTTTCTCAGTCTGTAAAAAGAGATGTCCTCATATAGGAAAGATCTGCAAGGGTCTGTCAGTTGTTGTTTGCTACAGTAGCCGGCATCCTTAGCCGTCTTGGCCAACCATCAAGGATCTGGGGTGCGTGTGTCTATAGACAGTAATATTTGGAAGGCTGCCCTAGACTGTAGAGCTTCTCCTTTTAAAAAAGAATTTTAAAGCCAATAACATTAGTATAAGAAAGGCACGGTGTAGCTAAGGCTGACATACTTACATCAGTTCTTGGATATTGTACAGATTTACCTCTGGCAGAGACAGCTGCCTGTTGTAAGTAAATGTGATATAAATAGAGTGGTCTATGTTATGAAATTGTCAGAAGTCCAACATCTTCCCGTCTAGCAGCCCTTCTTGCTCTAAGTTTCTGTAATTGTCTCATCTGTACAATTAACCGTCTTCTTGGCATAAAATGTGAAAATTTGTACAGTCTTCAAAGCATCTGTGGCCTTTATGGTACAAACTATGTTAGTACTGAAGCCACAGAAAATTAAATGTTCCCCAAAGAACTTCCAGATGTGTTTTATTCTAATAGGGTCATTATACGGTAAATTAAAAAACAGGGTAAATGGAACTGTAAAATTTAAATTACTCTAAAACCACATCTCTTTGCTTTGAGCATTCATTTGTGGGGTTGCATTTGCAGTAAATGTGAATTAGGCAGCTGCAATAACTGTTAATCATATATTTATAAAATAGTAATGAGGAAATGAATAGCAGAGTAAGACAGCTGCACATTTCTCTAATAGTATGTCAATTGTGAACATAATAAGATGCAGAAAATTGTTTGCGGCTATTCTGATAATACACCTGAGCAGAAGAGATCACCTCAACCTCTTAACTTTACAGGAAATAATATATAAAAATCCATAAAAAGCCATAATAATACATTAGCCGCCCGAATGTTCGTCAATGTTTTCCTTCGCTTTGATTTTCTGAAATGGCACATGCTTTTTCCTCGCGAAGAAATGTAGCAAGTCCACTAAGGCTTTTGTTCCATCTAGGCTATACACACAGCCTTGCAATTTTATTTAAAAGACAGTACTTTTGAAAGCACTGGGTGATTTAAGTCTCATCCATTGTGTTTCCTGAGTTTTCTGAGGAAATATCTAGAATTGTTTGTGGCAAAGTTTTTTGTTTGTTGACTTGGCAAGGAAAAGTTACCTGCTCTGTCACATTTGCATAAAGTCACCTGTTTGTAAAATCAGGACCCACCACAGCTTGTGAGGCAAAAAATGAGGAACCTGATTAAAAATACTTTAAAAATGCTGACACAGATTCAGATATGTTGGCAGCACTGCAGTGTTGGGGGTGGATAAGAAATGACTGAAAGATTAACAAGAATAAAGCAAACAAATAAACAAGAGCCAGAAAAATGATCCAGCACATTTGAATTTCCCTCAGGTTTGGAGTTTGTCCTGGCAGATGTTTTACAGCCTACGTTTATGTCATGAGTGTGTTGCTCTTTCTCTTTTTAAAACAAGACGTAATTGAATTTTGCAAGTGGAAGGGAATGAAGAGCAGAATTAGGAGGGGGAGAAACAGAAATGTGAGTGGAGATAAAGCAGAAATATGTTCTAATTGTTTAGTAGTGAGCTGTCTGAATGATCACTTATAGTTATTTTTATTAATGCATTGAGGATTGGTAAATGGAAAGGGAAGGATAGAGAAAATGCAGTGTGCTCTGATTTGGGTCTCACTGAAATGGACAGAAATTCTGGTGGAGCTCTTTGTGATGTTAGGAAAGATCTATCAAACGTTTATGATACAGAAAAAGATATATTGTGATCCAGCAGAAAATATACGTATGGGAAATGGATTCCTGTTGAGGTGTCTGACAACAAGTAAGAGGGTTTGTGTCTCACCCTTCCACGAGTCCTTAGGTTCCGTCTGGTGTCCAGACTCTGGTGTAACAAAACAACCAAACAAAAAAAAGACAACAAGGTGTACCTTATTCTCTTCTTTGTCACTACATTGCATTGGCCTTACTTAGTCATCACTAAATTGTGTACACTTACCACAAGTTGAGGGGAGCATCTTAGCGCTGCTTCTTTCCATTCTGTTTTCATCTCTCTCCTCCATGTGGAAAATAATGGATCTGAAGAGCAGAGACTCCACTCTCTATACTCCACATGACTCAAGACACACATGATAGCACTGCCAGCCATGCAAAACTACCAGGTAGTGACAAAATGATTTATTTATTTATTATTTATTTTATTTATTTATTGAGCTTATATGCCGCCCATTTAGACATAGTCTACTCTGGGCAGCTCACAAAACGCAGAATAAAAACAATTAATATCAAATAACAATTTACAACATTTACACAAAACAAAGTAGATAAAGATAGAGAAAAAGAGAAAGTTATGTAGTACCCAGAGGCAAGGCCTGTCTATATAACCAGGTCTTGAGTTGGTTTTTGAAAGTGCCCAGCGAGGGGGGCAGACGAATCTCAGAAGCGAGCTTGTTGCAGAGCCTGGGAGCCACTGCCGAGAAGGCGCGGTGTCTTGTTTTTTCTTTCTGGGCCTCCCTCGGCATTAGGCTCCTCAGTCACCCCCTCCTGGCTAGATCGGATGATATGAGTAGATCTAGGTGGGAGGAGCCGTTCCGCCAAGTATTGAGGTCCTGGATCGTTTAGGGCTTTATATGTGATCATTAGAACTTTAAAATCAACGTGGAATCGAATGGGCAGCCAATGCAATGCAGCCATAGTGGGAGTAATATGTTGATGTTTCCTCACCCCACTAAGAAGTCTGGCCACTGCATTCTGCACCATTTGGAGTTTCCGCATTAATCTCAAAGTTAGCCCCACATAGAGCACATTGCAGTGGCCTAATCTTGAGATTATGAGTGCATGGACCAAGGAGGTGAGCGCACCAACATCAAGAAAGGGACGCAACCAGTCAATCTGCCAAAGATGGAAATAGGCGGTGTGGACCACTGACGCCACATGAGTTTCCATGGTGAGCGCCAGGTCCAGATGTATCCCCAAGCTGCGAACCTCATTTTTAGCAGTGAGAGTCACCTCCCAAAAAAGAAAGGGAGTTTCCCAAACCACTGACAGTGTTTCCACCCACCCTCAGGACCTCCGTCTTGTCTGGGTTCAGCCTCAGCCCATTTTCCTGTATCCATTGCAGTACAGACCCCAGACAGTGCTGAAGGGACAGAACAGCATCCTCTGTAGTTGGAAAAAAGGAAATGTAAAGCTGAGTGTCATCAGCATACTGATGGCACAATGCTCCACAACCCCTGATGACCCCACCCAGCGGCCTCATATAGATATTAAACAGTATTGGGGAGAGGGTCGAGCCCTGCGGAACTCCACAATTGATGCTCCCCCTCCTCAAGCTGGACTCTCTGAAGACAATCCTCTAAGAAGGATCAGAGCCAGGCAATGCCAGGCCACCAATTCCCAACTCGGAGAGCCTCCCCAGGAGGATACTGTGGTCAACGGTATCCAAGGCGGCTGAGATATTGAGGAGGACCAACAGAGACACTTTTCCCTCTGTCTGCCTCCTTCAATAGGTCATCTAACAGGGCGGCCAATGCAGTTTCTGTACCATGGCGTGGCCTGAATCCCGACTGGAATGGATTCAGGGCATTTGTTTCATTCAAATGCGCCTGAAGCTGATCGGCCACCACCCTCTCAACCACTTTACTAATGAAAGAAACATTGGCGATGGGCCTGTAATTGCCAATATCATCCGCTGCCAAATTCAGTTTCTTTCTTATGGGCCTAATGAGTGTCTCCTTGAGGGCAGGGGGGGGGAACCCTTCCCTCCTGGAAAGACCCATTAATTAGTGCTGTCGCCAATTCTGTTGTTATAGGCCTGGCTGCTTTGATTAGCCAGGCCGGACAAGGGTCAAGGGATGAGGTGGTGGCCTGGCAGTGGTCAATCGCTTTGTCTACAATATCTGACATCACAGGCTGAAAGAGATCGAAACTTACCAGGCAAGGCGTAGTGCTGGATATCTCTGCTTGATCCACTGTATTCAAAAAAAGGAGAAAGCTCCCGATGGATGGCTTCCACTTTAGATTTTTAAAATGCTGCAAATTGGTTGGGTGAGATACTAGATGGAGGCCCATCACTTCGACCAATTCCGGATATGTCACGGACTATATGGAAAATTTCCGCCTGCTGATTTGAAGCCTCGCTGATCCGGTTAGCGAGGTGAGCTTGACTAGCAGCCCTCATCTTAGCAAGATAACGGTTAGTCGTGACCCTGGCAGCTACATTGTGATCTGTTGGCTTCTGTCTCAGAATGCACTCTAGCCTTCTCCTAGTTTGCTTTGTCACTCGTAGCTCCTGATTAAACCAGGGCGCTGACCGAGCTCTGCATTCGAGAGGCCATTTAGGAGCGATCGTGTCTACAGCCCTGGTGGCTGCTGTGAACCAGCCATCCACCAGAGCCTCAACAGGAGCGCCAGCCAGGTCAACCAGAATCCCTCTCATGGAATCCTGGAATCCTATAGGATCCAGTAGCCTTCGAGGGCGGACAAAACAATTCAACATAAAGTAAAATAAAATACCCATATATTAAACTAAAATAAAATAAACAGTATAAAATAGAAAATATATAAAGAGAAAACAAAACCTTTAGCTGCATCTCAAATAACTTGACTGGTTAGGACAACATTTCTATGCAGTCACTTCCCTTCACTTTGGATGTTGATGTTTACAAATCATTAGTGAACAATGGCTGCAATTCCCCACCCAGGCTGCAAAAATTCCTATGTACCTAAGCCTAGGTATATACAAATTGGAACCAGTATTTTTACCTTCTGTGACCTCTTCTACCCAGGCTAATCACATTTAAACTGTCCTTACTTTTTACTAGGCTTGTCTTCAGCCTAAATGTATGAACCCAAGTGGTTTTAAGATTGAAACATAAAAGAAATGGTCTTTGTTATATTGTAACAACTGATGAAACTAAATAGAGTCAACTTTAGGTGACACTGCCTACATGTTAGCTTTCAAACATCCAACCTTCCTCTTCAACATACAAAATAACACTCCATTTACCACCCACTCTTAAAATCCAAGCTCCCCTTCTGAGATACAGTTTAACTCCTTTTTCTCTCTTCACTTTTCCTTCTCCTGCAGATTACCCTCCTGTCTTCTCCCAGCCAATCACCTTATTTATGTTATTGCTGGGTAAAATGGGTGAGGCTTCTGTCACACCTTCATGCATCAGTTTTCCACACAAATTCCGGATACAAATAAAAATGCGCTGCACAATGTGTGCACCAGAGATGAGGTCGGGACAAAAAGAAGTCAAGGTAAATGCTGACCAGTCTTAATCACGTTCCCTTTTAGTGCTGTTGGTCTGTTGTCAGGCCCAGGCCTGTGGGCACCTGCGCTAGAACAAGGTAAGAAAAGAGTCACAGAATTCCAAGGCGGTATGGCCAAGGAGCACATTTGCTGCCTGTTGTGCTCCAATAAAGTAACCTTGACCATGGCTGCTGCTAAGCTAGCATAGCAGGGCTTTGATTAGGATTGTACTGACCTGAATTATACTGACATGGATCCTGGGTCTGTCTGGCCTGCTCTGTATTGACACATTTTGGCAGGACTGAATCTGGGATACCAAACATGTGCTCTACAACTGGGGCTGTCTTTATAGCCTCTAAATAGACATGCCAAAGTTGCCCACTCCTTGTTTAGAACCTTCCTAATGTTCTGGGGTTTTAAAATTTTATTTTCAGTGGATATTTTCCATAGGGAAACTTTTAAAGGGGTATCTCCCACTACAGTCCGAAATGATACAGTCTGCTCTGCCATTTTCAGTCTTCTGCCCCCAAAAGTGAGGCACTGCAAAGCAGGTTTAAGTTGTCTAATGGTCATTGTGATTCCATGTCCTGCACATTATCTTGTGACAAGGTAAACCATGCCTTACTTTTATCTCAGATTTGCATCTGTTTCCCTTGTGCAGGAGAAGTGACTAGGTAGCTCTGCAGAGATTTTTGGGTTACAGTTCCCATTAACCCCAGCCCCCCATAGCCAATGGTTAAGGATCATGAGGGTTCTAGTCTAATATAAGTGTTTTAGGTATCTGGCTGCAGTATTAAGATGATAATGTTGATGCTGATGATGATTCAGAGACTGGGGAAGTTACTTTTTGGACTTTCTGACTAGAAGGTTCTAGGAGTTTTAAGGATTCCTATCTGTAGATCTGTAGATAGGCACTGAGGGATAATCACACTCTGTAATTTCAATATCACAGGAAGTAAACTGTATTGTTTTGTTCTCTGTCCTGAGAGCTATGCATTTTGTATACAAGCAAAGCAAACATGTAACAAGCCACAGTTGTTATTTTTTTAACTGTTTGATGTTTTGAAGGAGTGCATCATACATGAACAGAAGAGGCCCACCTCTGCCAGAAATGTTCCCTTTACATTATAATATTAAAGGGCCTTGCTCTACAGCATGCTGTTAAACAACATTTAAAAACAGAGAGAGAACCATGTTCTGCATCATATTTTGTAGCACATAATGCCATGTGGCAAACAGAAATAGCTGAGATATACAAGATGAATGAGTTTCCTCTCAGTGCTCTATTTACAAAACCACACGACACAGCAGGGTTAACATAAATATCATGATAAGCAATGGAAAATAGTTTGGTTTCAGATTTCTCAAAGGGGACAATGCAATTCTTTATGAGAAGCAGGGTCGAGGTTCCCATTTTTCATCCCACATTTCTGTTGTAGTACCTGAGTCTAGTGTAACAGGATGAGTGACAGACTAGAATTCAAAGGATCTGGGTTTGAATCCCTACTTGTTCATGGGAACTTACCAGGCATGGGGGTGTGGAATGGATAAAATCCCTCTCTTAACTATCTCACTTCCTTTGAAAGTCCTATTATGGTTACTATAAATGGGTTGTTACTTCATGGTGTGTAACTAAGAACCTCACGAAATAGCTGTTCATTTCTGGAAATTTGCTTAGAACTTACACCCAATGAGCTACTTTGAGCACATAGGATTGTTCTTGCACAATTCCTCTTGCCCAGTTCACAGGGGAGAGTTAAGACTCCTTAACTTTAAAACTGAAAGAGACCAATTTTGGGCAAGGTATATCATAAAGAGTGTGCCACTCCCAGCCACAAAGCTGTTAATAATAATGATAATACTAATAACATCCTTTTATATACTGCTTATAGGAGTGTATCAAGCAGAACTTTGCTTTACTGCATTTGTAGTGCACTGTTTGTCTCTGGATATTCAACTGCAAAGTTAAAACACATAGTTCAGAAGAGTGATTATATGTGCACGTATGTTTTCTTTGTACGTAAATAAATCAAACAGCACAATGTAGCTTTCATCTAGATCACACTAGAAATTTATGCATACATCGGTGGAAATGATGGATGGTTTGTTTACTTTATCAGTGGTTTGATTTGACTAATGGAAAAGTGCCTTGAAATACAACTTTGTAATTCCTCCCAATGAAATAAGAACATGATGAGGTTTTAAAAAGTACAGTTTGACTTTTTCAACCAGTTTTGGGATCTAAATATATGTTACCACTTGGCCTCTTGCAAATGATTCAGCTTGTGTCCAGATTATACCCTGTGCACATGATTAAAGTAAGTCTGTTAGTGGTTTGTTGGAAAAGCAAGCCTTAAATTAAGCATTTATTTGGTGCCATGATATGCATCAAATGGTCTGTGTTGTCCCCTTTTTCTTCATTAAATGCCTGAAATGTATGGAACAGTGACTTTATATAATAACCATTTCAGACAAATTGTGAGGGATACTGTGACAGCTAAAAGTCATGAAAATCAGGATATATATAAATACTGAGTCGATAGATAGCTTCAGAGCCAAAAAGTAATTTATTACAAATAATGAATAGCAAATAGCTACCTGTAAATTGTTACTTTTCCCAATAATTAGGATATAGCTTTATTATGCTATAATTCTAATTTAGCAAGTTATAACTTCATTGCATTGTAACTATAACTTGAAAGCTACATTTATATTTATGGACATGTGACAGCAAAGCAAAACAAAGTGTGCTGCTTTTATACCATCTCATAGTGCCTAAAACACACTGGGTGGTTTATAATGTAATTATACAGGCTGCACATTGCCCTCCTCCCAGCAAGCTGCATAGTCGTTTTACCGACCTTGGAAGGTTGAATGAACCTCAAGCCAGCTGCCGGAATCTGCTGGGATTGAATGCTGGCCATTAGCAGAGTTTTAATTGTAATACTACAGTTTAACCACTGAGCCATGAAGCTCCTATATAACTGATAGAGGAGGAATATCACAGGATTCAAGTACTTGCTTGTGCTGTGCCTTATTTTGCTAGTTCATTCTTTGCCGTGTACACTAAGGTTGATTAATGGAAAATGTATTTCTTACTACAGGCCTATTCTATTTATGTTTTTGAAAAATAACTAAAAACAGCACCATTAGTTATTTTTAAGAAAAAAAACTCAAGGGTTACTTTAAAAAAGTCTAACTGAATTGTAAAGAACTACTTTTGGGCCTTGGTATTATAGCTAATTACTTTTTAAAATTGATTTTCCAGACTTTGGATATTGTAGGCAATGTTCGGAATTCTCCCCATTCACATGTGAATATCAACATTCACTGGATTTTGGAAAGGTGCTTGTTCTACACACACTTGTTTGTAAAAGCATTAGGCTCGGCAATTGAAAAAGGGGAGCACTAGCTTTGGTACTTTTGCCATCCACATGGAATGTGTGATTTGGCAGCAGAGCATAGTGCTGTCTCCTCCATTTATAGAGACTCCCATGTGCGTTAGAATTCAGCAACACTAACATTTTAAATTGTGCAGAAGATGTTTACTGAAAGGGGAGGCTCCCCAATCTGAACAATTAAGCTCTCTGTTTGCCATGAAGATGGTGAACAGGGAGGCAAGTAATCATCATCATCATCATCATCATCATCATCATCATCATCATCATCATCATCTAGACATGATAAAGTGGCAATGTTAGTGCACTAGTCATTATGCAAAAAATATAACTTGCTCGCCTCCAAAAAACCGTGGGACATCAGATAGAGGAGGTATGAGAAAATGAGGAATTCAAGATCATGTAGGATTTCCAGATCCAAACAGACAGACACCTAGAACATAACACACCAGACATAGTAGTAATAGAATGAAGAAATGTTTGGATTATTGACATTACAATTCCAGGGGATGTTAGAGTTGACAATAAAGAATTGGAAAAATTAACAAAGTACTGTACAGAGACTTGGCCATTGAAACATCTCGCCTCTGGAAGAAACACACTTCAGTGGTCGCTGTAGTCATTGGGGCTTTGGGAACAATATCAAGAAATTTCACACAGTACTATAAGCAGTTGCAGATCTCAGAAATCACACCATCATCAGAGCTGTTAAAAATCACACCACCATCAGAGCTGTTAAAAATGTTAAACATTTAAATGTTAAACATTTTTTTGTTTAAAACTTGTATATGTTATATAATACCAGTCGATGTTTTTATAATTTTGACTGTGTCTGGAGTTTTTAAATAATAACAATGATGATGATGATGATGATGATGATGATGATGATGATGATGATGATGATGATGATGATGATGATGGTCTAAGAGTTGCCATGCTCATGCGCATTCTCTTGTCCTGTGTGTGCAACATATAAATTTTTAGAATAATTACATAGAAGTACTGCAAAAAACTGTTCTGTTTCTTGCTTAAAAACACTCATAGAATCATAGAAAAGTGAAGTTGGAAGGTGCCTACAAGGCCATCAAGTCCCTGATCAACACAGGAACACCATCAAAGCATATCTGCCAGATGATTACATTTTTCCTGAATGCTTCCAGGGTTGGAGCACTAACCAACTCTTGAGGTAACTGGTTCCACTGCCATACTGCTTTAACAGTTAGGACGTTTTTCCTGATATTCAACTGAAATCTGGTATCCTTTAACTTGAGCCCATTGTTGCATGTCCTGCACTCTGGGATGATCAAGAACAGATATTGTCCCTCTTCTGTATGATAGCCTTTCAAATATTTGAAAAGTGCTATCATATCACCCTTCAGCCTTCTTTTCTCAGGGCTAAACATGCCCAGTTCTTTCAGCCTTTCTTCATAAGGCTTGGTTTCCAGCCCCCTGATAATCTTTGTTGCCCTCTGAACTTGTTTCAATTTGTATTCTTGAAGGCTTTCATGGCCGGGATCCGATGGTTGTAGGTTTTTCCGGCTGTCTGGTCGTGTTCTTGAAGTTTTTCTTCCTAATGTTTTGCCAGTCTCTGTGGCTGGCATCTTCAGAGGACAGGAGTCAGAACTCTGTCTGTGCTCTGGTGCAGTTTGTGGGATAGGTGAGTATTTATAGGTGTGGGATCAGCTTTTTTGACCTTTTCAGGAGATCGAGTGATTATGGTGATCAGCATGTTCGTTGTTGTGAGTGTATTGTTGTGATAAGGGGGGAGAGCTGATCTGTCACTGTGATTGATGGGTGTCATTAGCTGGTCTTTTGTGTGCTGTGATCACTGGTCCTTGTGGTTGGGTAGAGTTCATTTACCTTTTGCAGGCTGTATTTTTAAGTGCTCGGAGCCAGGCTTTCTTGAGTTTTAGACTGTTCCAATTTGTTAGGATCCTTCTTGAAATGTGGTGTCCAGAACTGGACATAATACTCAAGATGAGGCCTAACTAGTGTTGAATAGAGGGGGACTAGCACCTCATGGGATTTGGAAGCTATACTTCCATTAATGCAGCCTAAAATAGCATTTGCCTTTTCTGTAGCCACATCACACTGTTGGCTCATATTTAACTAGTGGTCTATGACAATTCCAAGATCCTTCTTGATTGTTGTTTTGCTGAGCCAGATATTCCCCATCTTGTAACTGTGCAATTGTTTTCTTTTTCCGAAGTGCAGTATTTTGCACTTATCCCTGTTGAATTTCATTCTGTTGCTTCCGGCCCACTGCTCCAGCCTATCGAGGTTATTTTGAATTTTGTTTCTGTCTTCTAGGGTATTAGCTATTCCACCCAATTTGGTATCATCTGCAAATTTGACAAGTATTCCCTGCATTCCCTCATCCAAGTCATTAATAAAAATATTGAAGAGCACCAGGCCCAGGACTGAACCTTATCGTACCCCACTTGTTACCTCCTCCCAGTTGGAGAAGGACCCATTAGTCATCACCCTCTGAGTACAATTTGTACCCAATTGTGTATCCACCTGATACTTGATCTATCCAGCCCACACCTAGTTAGCTTGCTAATCAGGATATCATGGGGCACTTTGTCAAAAGCTTTGTTGAAGTCAAGATATACTATGTCTACAGCATTCCCTCTGTCTATCAGGGAGGTGACCTGAGGAAAAATGAGATTAAATTAGTTTGGAAGGATTTGTTCTTGACAAATCCGAGTTGGCTTCTAGTTATTGCTACATTGTTTTCTAGTTGCTTGCATAAAGACCACTTTACGATCTGTTTCAGAATTTTGTCTGGGATTGATATCAGGCTGACTGGCCTGTAGTTCCCAAGTCACTCTTTTTTGCCCTTTTTGAAGATAGGGACAACACTGGCCCTTCTCCAGTCCTCTGGCACCTCCCCTGTTTCCCATGATTTCAAGAAAATAATGGACAGATATTCTGAGAGTTCTTCAGTCATTTCCTTCAGTACTCTCAGATGCAGTTCATCTGGCCCTGGAGATTTGAACTCATTCAAGGTGGTTAGGTATTCCTTGACTATTTGTTTCTCAATCTCCAGCTGCAATCCCCTCCCCCACTTGCACTTCCAATTTGTTTGGAGGTTCATAGTCTTTCTTATGGGAAAATACTGAACTAAAATAGGAATTGAGCACCTCTGCCTTTTCTTTGTCCTCTGTTATAATTTTTCCATCTCCATTGTGGAGTTGTGCCACTATATCTTTTATTCGTCTTTTGCTACTCACAAGTATGTGAGAATGCTTTTTTATTGCTTTTAGTGTCTCTAACTAACCTTAGCTTATTCTCAGCTTTTACCCTCCTAATGCCATCCCTGCATTTCCTTGCTACTTTTTTGTACTCATCCTTGGTGGCCTGGCCTTCTTTATTTTGAAATTTTCTTTCTTTCTGTGAAATTAACTTGGGGAAAATTGTGTGACAGTCTTAAAAGGGTTAGAATTACATTAAAGCAGCAAAACAGTTCTGTTTGACTGGGTAATTTTAAATGCTGTGCTCCATAACTTTACACTGTAATTGTTAATAGAATTAATAATAACGAATGACAACTTTTTGTAAAAAATGCCAGAAAGTACTTAGGAGACAGAATTGGTAGCATACAATCTACTAACTTTTAGAGTATTTGCATCAACACTGTCCTCAAACAGTGGTGCATAAAATCACTAAATGGATGAATGGATGGATTTTTTTTAAAAAAAATCTGCATTTTTAAAATTAAGGCACACTTTGTATTAGATTTTACATTTCAGAATGTAGGGGCTATGGCACAAATTTGTGCTGACTCTCCCAGCTGAACACAAAAGATGAGCTGTAATTTTTTCCCTTAACAGAGATTTATGTTGGCCCACTATAGAGGTATGCATACATCTATCTATCTACATCAGAGAAACCGATGGGTGAGAGAAGTGTTTCTGGTGTTCCTTTAGCCTATTGAGATTTCTCATGGAGAAGTAAGCCCAGTGAGAGATCTGGGATCATTTGAAACAGTACTATGGTTACAGCTAATGCAGATCAATTAATGTTTACATGATACAAAAGTAGAATGTATTAATGATAGGAACTTCGTTGCAGTTGTCCCCCATATAACAAGGATTATATGATGATAGTGTGCATGCTTCCTTTATAGGTGGTGAATTGCACAACAGCAGAGCCATCTGAGCAGTCATCTCAGTACACAGCTCTTTGGGCTTTCCCCACTCCCATGGGTCTTTGTGTGATATCTCAGCACCATGGAAAGCTCCTTCTGTACATCCCCATCATAACTGCAGAGCTATCTCTAACATGGAAAAGAATGGGCTGTTTCTCTGTCTTATGTGCCATCAAGTCAGAACTTACTCACAATGATCGTAATAGGACTTTCAATGTAAGTGAAATATTTAAGAGCTGGTTTTACCAGTTCCATTCTCCCAGTGAGTTTCCATGGCTGAATAGAGATTTGAATCCAATTCTCCAGAGTCCTAGTTCATCACTCTATCCACTACACCACACTGAGAATCCAGTAAAGTATTTGCATCATAACTGCTGTGTTAGGGATCTTAAGAGCACCATGCTGAATATTCAGTAGTTTGTACCAAGTGTAGTTTACTCCATGAGACATTTCAAATGAATCTCTATAGGGTTCATTTATCTCTCCCACATGTTGAATCTGTCTCAAAACTATTAACACTGAATCAGGATTTGATAACTCCTTCCAAATGCCGTCAACACCACTTTTAACAAATGAACACTTGCAACCCATTTAATTTTTCAAATAGAATGATTAAACTGATGTTATTGTCAAAGCATTATTTTGTTGCTTAAAAACCTTTTAAAATGTTAATTACTGAGCCCCTCCAAAAGCTTTCATCTTGGCTGACTTCACTCCTGTATGCAAACCATATCCTTCAAATAGCTGATCAAATGTAAATTCAACGATTCATTCTCCCTCCTCCAACTTTCCATTCACACACTCAATCTTTTTTACACCTGCAACTATTCTCTTTGGATGTAATATTTATATGAATTTAACTTTAATTTTTCTTCTCTTTCATCTTCTGAACGTGTCAGTATAATGCATAGATCATCTCTACTGCTGTCCTGTTTATTTGCTTCACAATAGATTCATTAACTAGATTTTGGTGCTCAAGAAATATAGACACATCTATTTCAAAGGCAGCTTTAATGGCATTTCATATTTTTTCCTGCATTAAGGAAGATTAAAGTATATTACAATACCCTTTACTGTCCCATTTTCTTCATTTTTAGAAGTGGTCAGTTTTTAAATTTTTTCTCTCTCTCTCCTTCTTTCTTTCATCTGCAGCATTCAATAAATTGTCCAAGCCTTTCAGATGATAGTTCCAGCAAATTGAGTTCTATATTACAACTCTGAACTATTGTTTAGCCCATCATCACTCACATAAAACAGTCCTATTCACACAAGACATCAAAAGAGCAAATATATGTTCGATGTAGGTAAAATGATTACTGTGACTCAGATGTATCATTTTGTTAATTGTTAGTGATTATTCTGCTAGTTTAGAGGTGGCGAATTTGCTAATGCTGCTTGGGATGTAATAATAGTATGATATACAGATAATTCTACGTCATAAATTACACCATTCAGAAAGGGCCAGATCTATCATCTTCTAATAACTTAAGGTGCACTAATTTTAATAGCAGCCAGATGCTTTAGAAAGCTGAACATGGGTTGAATTTTTAAAATCTCTTTTGCACAAGAGCTTACAAGACTCTCTGGAGAATTTCAATGACTTCAAGGCTGAAAATAATCCAAAGAGCTGGAGCCTTAATGTGGCCACAAATATGTTTAAAATCCACCTACTCTCTCCACCTGCAAAGAAGAATGGTGATGTATGAAGCTCCATGCATGTAAATTAGCTGTTTTGGGGGACTTATGATGATGTAATTGTTTACAGGTATTTCAAAGGCAATCTAATCCAACTCCTCATTGATCCGGGAAACCCACCTCTCAGCATCCAATAGGTTACCACTCAATCTCTGCTTTAAAACTTGTAGTGAAGGTTCACTATGTTCAGAGTCAGTCTGTCCACTTTTGAAAAGTTTGCATCCACAGAATATTTTTTTTCTAAGAAATTGTGGCTCCTTGAAAACCAACCACTATATTTTAATGTATGCTTTTGTGGAACATGTCTACTTCATCAGATATAAGAATTAGAAGTGAACATGTTCCATAAAAGCTTACATTACAATATAGCAGTTAGTCTTTAAGGTGCCACATCATCATCATCATCATCATCATCATCATCATCATCATCATTTTGCTTTTATTTTGTTTTGTGATTTTTGTTGAAATACTTGCACATACTAAGATGGCTTCATCTTAGTATGTGCAAGTATTTTCAAACTTTGTCCTGAGAGTTAGCTGAATTTATTTCTCTTAAGGGCTAAATCATTGGCTAAGTCCTCCTTTCTGGGATGTGAGAAACTCATTTATTCCATTACTGAAGTAACAGCCCTTCAGATATTGTCCTCTATCACATTGCCTCTTCATTATCTCTTCCCTTTTTATTGTTGCTGCTCTACATCTAAAGTAGAAGTTCAAATGTTCTGTGAGACAGACTCTTTCCTGATAGCAGAAGAAAGAAACTTATATTATGTGTGTTTTCTTCATTACACCACATTCAACTGAGAGTCGTGCTTCTACTTCTATGTCATCACTGCTTTTCCCATCCAAAATGGAGTGCGACTACCCTAATATATGGTAACTCCCAGCCTCCCTGTGAAACCTAGACATGGGAAGAACCTTCTTAAATTTTGTGTATATGTGATATCGTCATCGTTTAGTCCTTTAGTAGTGTCTGACTCTTCGTGACCCCATGGACCAGAGCACGCCAGACCCTCCTATCTTCTACTGACTCCTGAAGTTGTGTCAAATTCATGTTGGTTGCATCGATGACACTTTCCAACCACCTCATCCTCTGTCATCCCCTTCTCGTCTTCCCTTCACACTTTCCCAAGATCAAGTTTTTTTCCAAGGAGTCTTCTCTTCTCATGAGATGGCCAAAGTACTGGAACCTCAGCTTCAGGATCTGTCCTTCCAGTGAGCACTCAGGGTTGATTTCCCTTAGAATGGATAGGTTTGTTCTGCTTGCAGTCAAGGGGACTCTCAAGAGCCTCTTCCAGCACCACAATTCAAAGGCATCAATTCTTCGGCAGTCAGCTTTCTTTATGGTCCAGCTCTCACTTCCATACCTCACTACAGGAAAAACCATAGCTTTGACTATTCGAACTTTCATTGGCAAGGTGATGTCTCTGCTTTTTAAGATGCTGTCAAGGTTTGTCATCGCTTTCCTCCCAAGAAGCAGGCGTCTTTTAATTTCGTGGCTGCTGTCTCCATCTGCAGTGATCATGGAGCCCAAGAAAGTAAAATCTGTCACTGCCTCCATATCTTCCCCTTCTATTTCCCAGGAGGTGATGGGACCAGTGGTCATGATCTTAGTTTTTTTGATGTTGAGCTTCAGTCCATTTTTTGCACTCTCTTCTTTCACCCTCATTACAAGGTTCTTTACTTCCTCCTCACTTTCTGCCATCAGAGTGGTATCATCTGCATATCGGAGGTTGTTGATATTTCTTCCTGCAATCTTAATTCCGCCTTGGGATTCCTCCAGTTCAGCCTTCCGCATGATGTATTCTGCATATAAGTTAAATAAGCAGGGTGACAATATACAGCCTTGTCGTACTCCTTTCCCAATTCTGAACCAGTTAGTTGTTCCACATCCAGTTCTAACTGTTGCTTCCTGTCGCTCATATAGGTTTCTCAGGAGATAGATAAAGTGGTCAGGCACTTCCATTTCTTTGAGGACTTGCCATAGTTTGCTGTGGTCCACACAGTCAAAGGCCTTTGCATAGTCAATGAAGCAGAAGTAGATCTTTTTCTGGAACTCTCTGGCTTTCTCCATAATCCAGTGCATGTTAGTAATTTGGTCTCTAGTTC
This sequence comes from Pogona vitticeps, assembly GCF_051106095.1. Taxonomy (NCBI): domain Eukaryota; kingdom Metazoa; phylum Chordata; class Lepidosauria; order Squamata; family Agamidae; genus Pogona; species Pogona vitticeps. The sequence continues at coordinate 70,809,882 of NC_135785.1, forward strand.
CTCTGCCCCTTCAAAATCCAGCTTGTACTTCTGGGAGTTCTCGGTCCACATACTGCTGAAGCCTACCTTGTAGGATTTTGAGCATAACCTTGCTAGCGTGTGAAATGAGTGCAATTGTACGGTAGTTGGAGCATTCTTTGGCACTGCCCTTCTTTGGTATTGGGATGTAGACTGATCTTTTCCAGTCCTCTGGCCACTGTTGAGTTTTCCAAACTTGCTGGCATATTGAATGTAGCACCATAACAGCATCATCTTTGAAGATTTTAAATAGTTCAGCTGGAATGCCATCACCTCCACTGGCCTTGTTGTTAGCCACGCTTTCTAAGGCCCACTTAACTTCACTCTCCAGGATGTCTGGCTCAAAGTCAGCAACTACATTATCTGGGTTGTCCGGGATATCCAAATCTTTCTTATATAATTCCTCTGTGTATTCTTGCCACCTTTTCTTGATGTCTTCAGCTTCTGTTAGGTCCCTTCCATTTTTGTCCTTTATCATGTCCATCTTTGCACAAAATGTTCCTCTAATATCTCCAATTTTTCCTGAACAGATCCCTGGTTTTTCCTTTTCTGTGATTTTCCTCTAGTTCTTTGCATTGTTCTTTTAAGAAGGCCCTCTTGTCTCTCCTTGCTATTCTTTGGAAATCTACATTGAATTTTATGCAACTTTCCCTATCTCCCCTGCATTTTGTTTCCCTTCTCCTCTCTGCTATTTGTAAGGCCTCGTTGGACAGCCACTTTGCTTTTTGGCATTTCCTTTTCTTTGGGATGGATTTTGTTGCCGCCTCCTGTACAATGTTACAAGCCTCTATCCAAAGTTCTTCAGGCACTCTGTCCACCAAATCGAGTTCCTTAAATCTGTTCTTCACTTCCACTGTGTATTCATAAGGGATTTGGTTTAGATTATAACTGACTAGCCCAGTGGTTTTTCCTACTCTCTTCAGTTTAAGCTTGAATTTTGCTATGAGAAGCTGATGATCAGAGCCACAATCCGCTCCAGGTCTTGTTTTTGCTGACAGTATAGAGCTTCTCCATCTTTGGCTGCAGAGAATATAATCAATCTGATTTCGATATTGCCCATCTGGTGATTTCCATGTATAGAGTCGCCTCCTGTGTTGTTGGAAAAGAGTGTTTGTGATGACCAGCTTGTTCTCTTGACAAAACTCTATTAGCCTTTGCCCTGCTTTGTTTTGAACTCTAAGGCCAAACTTCCCTGTTGTTCCTTTTATCTCTTGACTCCCTACTTTAGCAATCCAGTCCCCTAGAATGAGAGGAACAGCTTTCTTTGGTGTCAGTTCTAGAAGGTGTTGTAAATCTTCATAAAATTGTTCAATTTCAGTCTCCTCAGCAATGGTGGTTGGTGCATAAACTTGGATTATTGTGATGTTGAAAGGTCTGCCTTGGGTTCGTATTGAAATCATTCTATCATTTTTCAGATTATATCCCTTTACAGCTTTCCCCACTCTTTTGTTGACTATGAGGGCTACTCCATTCCTTCTACGGGATTCTTGCCCACAATAGTAGATATGATAATCATCTGAGTTGAATTCACCCATTCCTGTCCATTTTAGCTCACTGATGCCCATGATATTGATGTTTATTCTTTGCATCTCCTGTTTGACCACATCCAGCTTCCCAAGGTTCATAGATCTTACATTCCAGGTTCCTATGCAGTATTTTTCTTTGCAGCATTGGACTTTCATTTCATTTCCAGGCACGTCCACAGCTGAGCATCCTTTCAGCTTTGGCACAACCACTTCATTAGCTCTGGAGCTACTTGTACTTGTCCTCCGCTCTTCCTCAGTAGCATGTTGGACGCCTTTCAACCTGAGGGGCCCATCTTCCAGCTTCATATCTTTTAGCCTTTTGTTTCTGATCATGGAGCATTCTTGGCAAAGATACTGGAGTGGCATTGCCATTTCCTACTCCAGGTGGATTGCGTTTATTTGGAACTCTCCACTATGACCTGTCCATCTTGGGTTGCCCTGCACGGCATAGCCCATAGCTTCTCTGAGTTACTCAAGCCCCTTTGCCATGACAAGGCAGCAATCCATTAAAGCGATATAAAGGAGTTCAAATCCTCTTTTAATTTTGTATCAGACCGCTCACCTGGGATTCACAACACTACTTCTCTGAAGTTTTAGTGACATGCAACATTCCTTTAATAACTATGCAAGACAGCAGACATGGTCAAGTCCTTCAGGATTTTCTTGTCTTAAGTCTGATGTGAAGCTCAGGATAATTGTTAAGGACCAATAAAAATTAATTCATATTTGGGAAGACCACTGAGCTGTAAATACTTTCTCTCCCAAGTATTTTTTTTTTAAAAAAAACACATTTAAACTTTTGAAGAGTCAAAGCAACCTTTAAGGAATAATTTTCTTAGCACTGAATGGAACCTGACTGAACTTACATGGGAAGAGTTCACTTGGATTGTTTGCTTGTATAGTGCTAAAGCCAATGGTACTTATATTGGGTAGTCCCATTGACATCAAAGGGACTTATGTTAGTTATGAATAACAAGCCTGATTAGGACGAAGGGTGGGTTTAGGCTGCAGTGCATAACTATGAGCAGCTGTTGTCCTGTGCCTTTCCCATTAACTCTGGTGGAAAAGAAAAGCACTCCAGTGAATTTAATGTTTCCTGTTTGACACAACTCCGGGCGGCAGTGGAAGATAGGATGGCCTGGCGTGTTCTGGTCCATGGGGTCACAAAGAGTCGGACATGACTAAACGACTAAACAACAATGATGTTTCCAACAAGTGGGAGTCACTGAATAGTGATTTGGAAATGCATGATGGCAATATGTTATACACTTATCTTATGAAAACTTACCAGAAAAATAACCAGGGGTGTGGAAATATGTGCATCAACAGCATCCACACATCTTTTGGAATTACATTTGACCCATGCCATGCCACTTATATTTGCTTGCTTGCTTGTTTTATTTCTCCCAATTATGAGGCCCAAGGAGGTTCATAAATTATTAAAACACCAACCAGTTAAAAACACAATACATTATAACATTCAAAAAGAATGAGACATATGTAAGTATTAAAAGGATCAGTTAAGGCTGTTAGAAACAGACCTTTAGGGCAAATTAAAACCCCAGACCTGTTGCTGCCTGAAACAATGGCCAATATAGAATCTCTCATCCAGTTTCCCATTTGGAAGTTGAACTGACTGAAGATTGAATATGACAGCAACATTTATAAATGGATCAGCATCTTGAGCTCCACTTGAGGGTAACAGACGAGCTCAGGGAGTGCAAGACAGGGCATGTGGCACACCTACAGCAACGCCATCCAGTAACCCTATTGCCCCCTGATATCTGTGACCTGACAGGGCTGCCTGTTACTGCCATAGCTGCCTCCCTCTAACTAATGGTAGGGCCAACCAGGTCTGCATTATTTAGTTAAGCCAATGCATTCCAGATCTTTACAAAGTTTTAATTCTTTACCATGAAAAGGATTTAGGTACAGTAGTTTACAATCAGAATGCATAATTATATTATCTTAATCAGAAACCTGGATACACACATCCTTTATATCTAAAGAGCAATACCCTGTGTACTGCTATGCTCATTTGGCACAGCTCTCTCTTGGAATTATTGCACCTTCATAAGTTGCCTGTAAGAGGTTTTGATTGTGAGGAATCATTCTGGACTGGAGTGAATGTCAATCAATCCAGCAGCAACAAATTGTTCCTTCTCTTAGGAGCCTCGTGGCACAGTGGTTAAACCGCTGTACTGCAGCCAAATCTGTGCTCACAACCCGGGGTTCAATCCCACGTAGCTGGCTCAAGGTTGACTCAGCCTTCTATCTTTCCGAAGCTGGTAAACTTGAGTACCCAGCTTGCTGGGGGGGGGGGGGCAATGTGTAGCCTGCATAATTAACTTGTAAACCGCCCAGAGAGTGCTTGAAGTGCTATAGGGTGATATATATAAACAGCATGCTTTGTTTTTTTTTGCTTTGCTTTCTGTGCCACAGAATTTTGAAGAGAGGCACACCTCTCTACTCAAGAGATCTTTTGCTGCCTTTTCCCAGTCAGGCAGTCTGTCAGTATGCAGCTAGTGAATCAGTTAAGCTCTGTTCATGTAACTAGTTAATTTTTTTTCTACAGAATGCTGTTTGTTTTGATCTATGAAGAACTGTGAGTAAAATAAACCATTTTATTCTCTTCTCTTACCAGTGTCTCTGAACAGTATTGAAACAATAAGTAATTGTTGAGGAGAACCAAGCATTAAGGGGTGGTCTACTGAAGGTAGATATGAAGCTAAATCTGCTCTGTAGGTCCCTGAACTTTTTCCACTGCATAGCTAGAGGTTTTTGAGCCTAAAATTTCACACTCCACCAATTCTACCTAGAACATTTTCTTGCACATATCCATGAATATTGGACCTATGAATGTCTCACTGCAAATTCAATCACTGGCCCTGAGAAAGAACTGAAATCTGTCTGTGACATGTCTGTATATTAAAGATGGAAGGGCATCTACACTTTTGCAACAGGTGATCCTGTGAGTTGTCTAGATCAGCCACTCTCAATGGGAGCCATTGCTCGAGCCGCTGCTGAGCCATGCTTCAGCAGCGCAGCTCATCTTTGCCTACCTCCCTGGATATCGCAAGACTTGCTGTCTCATGAAAATGGCATAGGAGCAGAAGGGGAAACATTATATTATTTAAGGGACATTCCCCCTCTCCCCTTCCTCTTCCTTTGCTGGCACCCACTCGCCCACCCTCTATTCTAGTGTAAGTTTATCCGGTCACCTATGAGGCCGGATAGGTATTTGTGACCTGTATCCCGATTGGCCTTTGGATGCAGGGATTTTTTTGCCTCTCCCACACTGGAACAGGTGCGCTGGCAGGTTTTGAGGTGGAAATTTGGTCACACTGGTGGGTAGTGTGGATAAAACAGGTTTTAGGTGAATCCCATTGCAATCTCAAGTAAGGAATGACTCATTTGACCTCCGTGTGCTGCGGATCATGCAGTTACAGTGCTTGGGGGGGGGGAAGATCCATGGGGGCTACACCGGGACCAACAGTCAACAAGGAGAAGGTGGCTTGAGGTCCAGTGGTGGTCACATAGGGGCTGGATGGGTTCTCACTGTCTTTAAGACCACAAAAACCTGGGGCCAGGGACTCACCCATTTGTAGTTTAGGGGTCCTTTTGAGACCTCTGTGCTTAAACCTCATTCCACACTATGGCAGGACTCCCCTTTGACAAATGATGGCAACATTGATTATGATTAATAAAGTGTGCCCCATGTTTAACCCATAATTCTGGTCTCGCATCTTTATTCTAGGGTAGGGTGGGCAAATGACCTCTGGGGAGCCCTGTCACATTTGAAGGGGGCCAGAGACTGGGAATAATTATTCACACACCACCTTATGAGGTTCATTGCATGACTTATACAGTCCTGATTTGGCCTATATTTCTTCCATATTATGCTTATGGCAGTGGCCAAAAAAACAAAAACAAAAAGTTGAGAAGGGCTGGTTTAGATAATGGAGAATACATGTGAGTATATACAGTGGTGCCTCGCTTGACGAGGATAATCCGTTCCAGCGAAATCGCTGTAGAGTGAAATCCTCATCAAGCAAAATAAAAAAGCCCATTGAAATGCATTGAAAACCGCTCCAATGGGCTAAATACCTCAGCATCCAGCGAAGATCCTCCATACAGCGGCCATTTTCTGATGCCTCTGAAGCAAAAAATCTGTCCTAAAGCACAGCGGGGAGCCATTTTACACAGCGGGTGGCCATTTTGAAACCCGACAGTCAGCAGTTTTGATCGTCGTAATGCGAAGAATTGGTTCCCGAAGCAGGGAACCGATCGTCGGGAAGCGAATTTTGCCCATTAAAACATTGTTTTGCGGTCGCAAAAACCTCATCGTCAAGAGAATTCATTGTTAATGAGGTAATTGTAAAGCGAGGCACCACTGTATTGTAGTATTATATGAGAATACTGTATCTTCTCTCCAACATAATCACCTTGTCCATATACTACCTTTCTCAGTTAATGGTCTTCTGCATTCCAGTATTAAGAACTAAAGTCTGTCTAGGGCATAATCAAAGTATTTATAGAAAATCTGCAAATGGACATGATTAAATGGTATATCACTTCTAATCTTTGGCCTGGTGATTCTTTTCTGTTGGTTGATACTCCAACACAGAGAAGGTAAAAGAAATTTGGAAGATGCTGGAAAATGCTGGACTTCATGTGGAAGACAGATTTTACAACAGAACAATCTCAGGGTGTAGGTTTTAGGCAATAAGTCGGTAGCCTAGTTTTCTCAGAAGAAAAAGAAAATAATGGAAAACTGTAACATTCATTTGGAGGCCTCAGAGGCATAAAAAAACCCAATTCCAACTGTTATAGGTCCCTGCAGGAGTCTACAAAAGAACTAAGCTTTTTAAGTAAGAAAACTAGATTTTGGCCCAGAGGGCCCTGTCATTGCTGTTTAATAGATGAAACTCTTTTGATACAAATATGCTGTTTACTTCTCAGCTTCAGCTTTCATAAAATATAACCTTTTTATGATTTATGACCCAGAGAGGGAAAAAAATGTGGGATAGATTTTTAGCTCTGAATTGGTTGAATGTCAACAAGAAAAATATAGATAACATATAGAACTAGCTGGGTATTAATGCCACCCAAATATATATATTTTTTAACAAAGTTAAGTTTTTGTTCCTGTAGTTCTTTGTGAAAAAGTATTCGTCTTAATTGTGTATATGTGTGTGTCAGTGCTCAAAAGCCATTCAAAATCTGTTCTTTAAATTTTATATTTAACTTACAGTCTGGAATTCAGAATACAATTTCCTTTCTATTTCAGTTTTAGTGTTTGATCTAAACAGCAGGCCTCCCAAGATCCTTGCTGAAAAATTTCAGAATTTTGTTGACTAAAATTTCATGCCCATTTGTATAAGTATCAGGAGATGATATTTAAATATATATCAAGTTTGAAGGGACACCCTAGCTGGGTAAGCAAAAGTAGTTTCTCCCTTTTACCCCCTCAAAAATCTGAAAATCTAAAGTGCCTTGTTGTTTTCATATTAAAGACATACAAAAAAAAGTTGCCATACATGTTACGAAATATATGAATTGGATATGAAATAGAGATGGGGATGACTCACCATTTTGGCGAGTTGTCCCGCTTCATGAGTCATCAAAAGTTGATGACTCACGAAACACGAATTTGCCCCCATGAAGAGATGAATAGCGAAGTTATTAGTCGATTTGTGGTGGGGTTATTAAAAACCCCACCCCTGCCCTCCGCTGCCACCACTCTCCCGCTGCCACCAACACCCCCCTGTTGTCATCCCACCACCCCCACGCTCGCCGCCACGATCGGCAAGCCACTCTTCATTCTGGCAGGGAGGCTTGTCATCCCGCCTCCTGCCAGGAATGGTGAGTTGATCCTGATCTCCGGAGTGATAGGAAGGATTGGGGAACCAGCAGCAGTGGCGAAATTGTGAGTGGATGGTCTGACCCCAGGGGTTAGGACCCTCGTTATCACCCCCTGTGTGGTGGTATTTGTATTTATATACGAATGCCCCCATCTCTACTCCTAACCTCTGGCTCTGCATTTGGATACTTCACCCATTAAGCTATCAAACCAGCTATATAAAGAATAAACCTTAATTGAAAAAAATATATATATGCAGCATTCCCTCTACCGACAACCAACTAATTGTCTTCTCATTCTGTTTTGACTGATTGAAATTTGGCCACAGCAAGTGACATATAAGCTTGAAGTTTGTTGTTGTTGTTGTTAATGGCCACCAAACCAACTCTGATTTATGGCCACCCTATGAATGAGCACTCTCCAAAATGTCCTGTCCTCAACAGCCCCACTCAGCTCATGTAAACTTATGCTTGTGGCTTGGTTCAGGGAGTCAGTCCATCTCATATTTGGACTCCCTCAGCCTTTCCCAGCATTATTGTCATTGCCAGAGAATCCTGACTTTTCATGATGAGACCAAAGTAGGACAACCTCAGTTGCAACATTTTTGCCTCCAGAGTTATTTCAGACTTGATTTGTTCTAGGAGCCACATGTTAGTCCAGGGTATCTGCAAAGCTCTTCTCCAGCAGCACAAATGAATAAATTCTTTTCCTGAACTTTTCTAATTCCTTCATTGCTGCCCTTCCGAGACTCAGTCTTCTTCTGATTTCTTGGAAGCAGTCTTCCTGTGGATTGATGATTTCACCAAGGTATGCAGACTCTCTATTTCAATTTCTTCATTGTCAAAGTGGTCGTCATCGAAGCTACCAACATGAATTTGACCCAACTCCAGGAGGCAGTGGAAGACAGGAGAGCCTGGCATGCTCTGGTCCATGGGGTCACAAAGAGTCGGACACGGCTAAATGATTAAACAACAACAAAAGTATGATTTTTGTCTTCTTAACATTTGGCTGCGGTCCTGCTTCGGCACTTTCGTCTTTCACTTTCTCTAGTAGTTGTTTTAAGTCATTGCTGCTTTCTGCCAGTGTAATTGTGTCACCTGTATATCTTAAATTATTGATGATTTTTTTCACCAATTTTCATTCCTCCATCTGAATCTAGTCCGGTTTTCCATATAATATGTTCTGCATACAGGTTGAACAGATAACAGGATAAAATGCACCCTTGTCTGACACCTTTACTTACAGGAAACCATTGTGTCTCTCCATATTCTGTCCTAACAGTAGCTTCTTGTTCACAATACATGTAACACATCAGGGCAATCAAGTGCTGAGGCACACCAATTTTTTTCAGAACAACCCATAGTTTCTTATGATCTGCAAAGTCAAAGGCTTTGCTGTAGTCTTTAAACTAGGCCAATCAGCCAAGTAGATCAGGTGAACTGCAGCATCTGGACTACAAAACAAAAAACAAACAAACAAAAAACACCAAAAAGAACATCCTGTACTGATGCCACCTTCTGATACTTCCATCTGCACAACCCCGCAGAAGAACAGATACTAGCAGAATGCCTACTTAACAACTAAAAGGCAAAACAATAAAATGGGCTAAAGAAAAGGCCAATTGGTATTTGGTTATATATAGTTTATTCAAGTGGTTGGATAGCTGAAGAAAATGTCCATAAGGTGATTTCCAAGGAAAAGGATAAGCAGGTCACATGTGCAGAAATGAAACATCTTGAAATGAGATATCACAAAGTCTTTGCTGTACTGTGATCATGGCTGAATCAAATCCTATTGCATCCAAATGGATGGAGTCAGATGGATACAGTCAGATGGAAGAAGTTCTTGCAGTTTTGTATCTTGAAAAGGACTTTGTAGGCTTGTAGATCTAGTAGGAAGCCAGAGACAAACCTAAAGACATAAACCCTAAGTATAAAAAATCAAAGATGTTGGTGTCAGAGAAAAAAAGGAATATATATATATATATTTGATTCTTGGACCTCATAGTAGCATTGGTCAAATGTTTCTCCTATTTTAGGTTGACATTCCACAACTGCCGGGTAGGTGGGGCTCGTCAGCCATGGAAGGCAGCCCATCTAGGAGAAGGAAAACTCCGATTTCAAACCTCCACTGCCTTGCGGCTATATCCACTCATGGAAAAGGCTTCAGGAGTTAACCTCGAGGCAAAACCCGGAGCTGGAGTCCCGAAGGCAGCATGTGTCGTTCTGCCAACTCCTGCGACATTGCTGGAACCAGTTGTATTGGCTCTTGCCTTTCCATTGGACCATTTCAGCAATGTGGAGAGGGGGGATCTGCTGCTTGGGTAACAGCCTATCCTCCATATTACCTTACCCGGGCTTCATGCTCTGGAGAGGACACTCCTCGATTCAGAGCATGTCACCATAGTCTCTCGAGACTGAAGGATGCCTATGATTCCACAACTCCATTTTATGCTGTACCCATAGCTTTTAAACAATTCAGAAAGCTATACTGAACCAGTCTGCCTTATGGTGTCTCTTCTATGTAAAAGGTGGTTGATGTACCGCAGAACCTATTATGGTTTTTAATGGGAAAATCCCTTCTCATCTCCTTTATAGTGATGCTGTTTGGACCAAAGGAATGTCTTCTGAATGATATTAAATTGGCCTGATACAGGAAAGTTTATTCGTCTAGCTATTGTCGTCTAGTATTTGAATGATTGTTATGTAGTAGTATCCTGAATAATTTGAATCATGATTTAATTGGCAATTGTATCTGAGTTCTGGAAGAAAGGTGGGATACACTGATGGACTGTGTATAAAGTGAATACACTGATAGTTCATTGCAATTATTTTTGTATCATGTACTTTTGCTCCAGATACCTCCACATGATCAGTTCCTCAGGACAAAAGAAGTACAAAATTCCAAACCAATGTAGGACCAGATATCAGATTCCCAATGAATTCACATTAGTTTTAATAATGGATCAAATACCACACACTCACTCTGGGACTTCAAAGAACAGGTTATGCTATGTACTTATTTTTAATATGCACTTATTTTTTTAATGATACACAGAAGGCAGCAGGGTAACTGAACTGTTGGTTGTTTCTGGAAAAAGTGAGAAGAATAAAAGGAAGGGGAAGAAGTGGTGGATAAACACAGCCTAGGGTATTGCACTATTATCTACTGCTTATTGATGCACAAATTGAAAAGTGTAAGGAGAAAAGCAAAGAGGCAAGTCCTTGCAAATGGAAAATGGATACACCACACAGTATCTCTGAGCTGTATGAGAACGATTGCACCAAACACTATTTCTTAAAGTCTGAATTGGATTTTCCTTAACATTTAGCAACAGGTTTTCTTTCGGGTTACCTTTTGTTCATTTTGTTTGTGAGCCTTCAGAACATAAAGAAATGTTGATTTTTCAGGATGCTTGGGGAAATAGCTCGATCCCAGACAAATTGCCTCAGAAGTCTGCAAAATGACTTAGCCCACCACAGAGGCAAGGTTGTAAAAATTGAAAAGGTTTTCACTTTTGACTCTTCCAAGGGTTGCAGAAAGAGATATTTGCTCGTGTGCGTTCTTTGAAAACTGTTGCTCGGCACATTAAATTACCAAACATATTACTCTGGGAACACTATATGTTGAGCTTCTTCTTTTCCCTTCTGTTATATAGAATGTTATGATTTAGACATTCCTTGTAAATCAAAGAAACATATACGTTTGTTGCTTTAGATTTTCATCTAAGTGGGTAGGTTGGAATTTACTACAAATTGCTGCTGTTTTATTCTGTTAAGATTCAAAGCAAAAGCAAAAAAAAAAGTGCAATTGTTTTAATAATTCACCAGGTGAAGTCACTAGAAGTAGAAGTCGAGATGGTACTTTAAAGTAATGGTTTAATAAATTGATTGGATTAGTCAATTTAAAACAATCCTTTTGTTAGCTTTAGAGCACAATCCTGTACTGATGATACACTAGATGGGTAATATATAGGATACAGTGGAATTCCCATTTTGCTGATGGAAAATGAGAACATGGCCACAGGAGAGATGCTGGTGCAACTGATTTGATGTATCAGTGCAATAGTGTGCCTCCCTGTTTGATCTGTTGGATCAACTCTGTGAAGACAGTGGCCAAAAGGAGATCAAAGCAGGGCTAAGGAGGAGCTGTCATCCATGAATAAATAAATAAATAAATAAATAAATAAATAAATAAATAAATAAATGAATGAATGAATGAATGAATGAATGAATGAATGAATGAATGAATGAATGAATGAATGAATAAATAAATAAATAAATAAATAAATAAATAAATAAATAAATAAATAAATAAATAAATGAATGAATGAATGAATGAATGAATGAATGAATGAATAAATAAATAAATAAATAAATAAATAAATAAATAAATAAATAAATAAAAATTAACACAATTAAAATTTCACATCTCTGGTCATTACTGGCCAAATGCTTATGAATGTTTTTGCCATATAGGGCGATAGCCTTGATACATGCAACAACAGATCAAATTGTCAGTTCATCCACAGAGTTCTACTACATCTACTACTGCTACATCTAAGAGCCTTAGAGTACAGTCCTATAGCTATAATATACTAGATGGGTTGTTGCTGTTTAGTCGCTAAGTCGTATCGGACTCTTCATGACCCCATGCACCAGAGCACGCCAGGCCCTCCTGTCTTCCACTGCCTCCCAGAGTTGGGTCAAATTCATACTAGATGGGTAGATATAGGATATAGTGGCAACCCCATTGTGCTGAACCACGAACAGCAGTCCCCACATCTCCAGATCAGTGGCAAGTGTAAGCAATTGCAAATGGTTTTATTAGATAATTCCCAGCCTGAGTCAGTTTTACAAATGTTTATGCATATAGTGGTGCATTCTTTTTTTCCATATTAATCATTTTTTTTAAAGAAAAAAAACTCCATTTGGAACTTGGTATTCATAGAGTTGACATAAAAGGCAAAGAATGGATGCCGACTTGCCCAGATCTCATGTCTCAGCAAGGACTCAAATGTTAATAGTCTCCTGGTTTCTCCCCCTCTCTTTCCCATTTGTAATGTGCTTGTTAACTGCTAGTCCTCACCACCCCCAGGCAATGTTGGGCATGATGAGGAAAAGAACAGATGTGCTTGCTTGTTTGGGTTAAAGGAAGCAATTGGTGAGAAAAAGGACAATCAGCAGCAGTTGGTGGCAATTCTTTTTTTATTTACTTTTCTACAACTATTTTCTCCCAATACTTCAGCCAAAGGCAGTTCACCATATGATTAATGGAAAGTAGAACTCTCTCCCCTGCAGCAATAAGGTAGACACATTGAGGAAGAGGGTTCGATGGTGCTTTTATTGCCTACAGAACTGGCACTGCTTATATGAATATATTGACTGAAATCTAGTAGTAAGTCACAACTAGAGCAATCCCATTGAATGAATGGAACTCACAAAGAACTTGACTCATCAAATCTCATCTGATTCCAAGGGACTGCTCTAGTTGTGAGTACTGGGATTCAGTACTGGCCTTACTACTGGGTTTCCGGCAGTGTGTACTCAATTATTTACAAATATGTAAAGTTAGCTTCAGAATTGCTGATTACATGAGAAAATGCATTCAAAAGTACAGAGTTAAATATATTATATGTTTGAATGCACATTGGCTCACACAACATGTTTTTCAGAATGCATTTTCTCTTTAAAGTACATATTTCAGAGTACTATTTTTAAAACAATTATATGTATATGCTTTTTGGCAAGATGAATTCAGAACATATTGCAAATTAGGAGGAAAATGCAAAACTGAAAGGACAACTGAATTTTGATCTGCACATTCATCTATGGTGTTCTGAAAAGATCAGCTCATTTCAAAATGTGGACCACATAGAATTCACAGCAGTCCTACATCAATAATTTCTATTATGTTATGACATAACATATGTTGTTCATCAAGAACTACATCCAAATGTAAGATAATGTGTGGTATGTCTCCATGACCATACCTCCTGGCACCTTACAATAAAATACCTAAAGGTCAGCACCATTCAGAGTCTTAATTAGAAAGCTTCTGACCTGCCAATGAATAAAATGGATAATGTCTCTTAAATGATTGTTTACATCCATGTATGGCAGGCTGTTTGATGCATTAAGAATCTTAATTTATTTTGGAGATGCAGGTGCACAAATATCTGAAAAAAGAAACCTATAGCTTATTATTAAGGATGATGTCAACATGTGCAAAGAATGTAATTACTCAGTGAGTGAACTATTATAACAAAGGTGAACTCAAAGTACAGCTTGTCACCTGTTTGATCTGCAGCCAAATCTATCGTTGATTTGGGGTTACTTGTGAGGCAGTTTGCTTATCTTTTGGAACTGCGTCTGTGTATAATGTGATTTTTGAGATGTTTCTGAAGCCTTATATGCTACCCCATCATATTCTTTGGATGCTTCATTGCTGTAATATTTTGATATATATTTTTTAACAGTACTCTTTTCTCCAAGTGGTACTTGCTCTATGAAGGCATAGATATATTGACAAGGGGTCTGGAGAATTATGCCACATTCATGAAGTTGTGTGAAGTAATAATTGACCATGGCTATCAGCTCAGGTATTATATGGCATTTGGATGGGTATTAGAAAACTGAGAAACTGTAATGCTGGGGGGGGGGAGAGAAATGAACAAAGTCTCCATTTTATTGTTCTTTTCCCTCTGTCTTTTGATAATCTAAAAATATTAGTGAATCACAAAATATATCAGTTGGAAGTCTTGTAGGCTGATAGTTTAGACTCAAGAGCCACTGGATTATGTGTTATGTAAATATGTATATTATTTTTTTTGATCTGACCAGTACCTTGCCTGTCTGTCTGTCTGCCTGCTTCAAGCCTTCTTGAAAAGCCTACCTTGTTGCTGAGAATCTCAAAGCCCCATCATATATTCACAGAGGCTACTTGTGGTGGCTCGAGAGGTAGATGATGATAAATCAGAGCTTCTTATAGACATAACCTTTCCTTCTGGAACATGCACCAAGAGGCTGCCTAGCTCTAACCACACCACTTGAAGTTCATAAACCTGATCCATGTTTAGAAGAATTGAACTTTTTTTATTTGAAAAGCAAAATGATGGGTACTTTTGGAAATCCATCTCATAAACAGTTTGCATGCTCTCAACTGCCCTGCACAGGTAGTGAAAAACATTTTCAAACCACTGGGGGAAAAACATATAAACTATCCTATAATGTTTTTGGTTGGTGTTTAGTGGGAAGCCAATCATGATATACTTTTGGGTGTCATGTATCTGAAAGATATCTCAAATGTCCATTTACCACATCACAAATCAGAGTAAGAAATTCTGCACTTTCTGCTGAGCATTCAGCCCTGGAAATAGAGAAGCCTCATTAAACTTCGTGCCACAAGCTCATTTTACCTATAGGGCAATGGGCAAGTGAAACATGGAATGCTATTAGCTTAAATGATTCTTACGAGCAAAATCTCCATTGGTACTGTCAAACAATACAGTGGGTCTATTTTGCATTTGTAGTTAGCTTTAGCTAGATCATTACGGAGCAATGAATTTTATAGATAGTAATGTCTATGATAGGCTTGACCAGGGGATTCAAGAGTGCAGAACTCAAAAGCACAGTTTCAGAAAAGGGTGAAAGGTAAGAAGGAAATATTTCTACCTGCTGGTACCTGACATTGTCAAAGGATTTGCTTCCAATTTGCGGAAGCAGAACTGCAGAAAGACTGGCAGTTGCACAGTCCTTGGTAGTTGTACCAAGAAATCATGGCCAGGATGATTTGTCCTAAGGGGAGGGGGGAAGCAGGGGTAACTGTTCGGATATCCTGGACTTTCAGCCAACCAGCATGGTCAGTGATAAGAAATTAGGGGAGCTGTAGTCCCAACTACCTGGAAAGCTGAAGGCTCCATGCTCTAGTGTATGTACAGTGACATGCAGCACAATCCATCCATATCTACTCAGAAGAAAACCTCCTCAGGTTCAATGAGGTTTACTGCCATTAAATTGGATGTGCATCATCCAATATTGAGAGTTGAAATAGCACATCAAGGAGATACCCTCATGCAAAGACTCACAATTGGTGTGAGGGGCTACATCTGGAAAGAAGAGATCTACCCCTTGGATTCTGTGAAAGATTACATACATAAATCCAATACAGGGTTCCCTGACAACTCAGTGGGATCACTTCTGGGGTCGACATGCATAGGATTCCACTATGACAGACTTTGGTTGAGATTGTCCTTCCAGGATTGTGGACAGAACAAATATTTCAACCAGAGAAGCTGCCCCTCCCTCACCTAGGAAATTTGCTGGACTGGGCCAAAATAATGCTGCCTAATTCACTGATGGAAACTGGAAGTGGGTTTAACCACTTGTCAACTGATACATTGTATCATATATGAATGACTGGAGTGAAACCTTGAAGGGTCCAACTCATGGTTTAAGGACCTGCATACTGGTTCATGTATAATATTTACAGTTTGTGGAAGTCATGCCTTTTTTATAAATCCTTTGAATAATGCACATTTCAACACCATTAATTTTTTAAATCGCTAATCTTTTAACTTTTAATCTTCAGGAACTGGGTTTATTTATTTATTTGGTTTCTATAATGCCCATTTATGCAAGCGCTGCACTGGACAATTTACAAGATAGAAATCTCATGTGTATGCCTTCTGTTTCCTGGAGCTAACTGAGAATACCAATGTTCTCCTAAGTATCACCAATCCGTTAGCATGAGCCAGGTATTAGTGTAGAATGTGCAGGTGCAGAGAGAAACATTCCATTCCTGCCTCTTCATCCTCACTGCTTTCATCCCTCTACCCATGGGTGACAAGACCGAAGAAGGACAGCTTTTGGTGTCCTTAGGGCTTCTCCACATGGGTCAGGACATTGAAAAAGAGACAGGATTTTGCAGTTCTTCAATCCCTGCATTTATGTGAGAATTGAAGTACAGTAAATAACTTAGACAGGAGTCCTATTGCACGAATGTAAAACCACATTCGATGTAACCATGTAGTCCATTTAGAAGTTATATGGGCCAAGTAATGCACCCTTTGCTTTTCCCTTCAAGCTTGGCTGCCTGTAACTTGGTGGGACCAGGTAATTCAAAAGAAACAATTTTTTTCTCCATTGAGGTCACCAATAAAAAGCAAGATGCATTGAAGTATGGTCATGAATCTGTGTAAGAACGTATCAGAGATTGAAGGTAGGAAAAGTGACTACACTGTTTTTAATCTGAATTGGAGAACTGTCCGCTTAGAGCACTTATTGTAATTAGCTCTGTGCAACAAAAAAGGAGAGCTCACAATATTTTTACTGAAAGAAGAAATATTTGAGGTGTATTAGTAAAACAGAAATTATCTATGGCCTCTTTCATGTTCACATTATTTTGACACCAGTTTGTTTCAGGCACAGATGAGGGTGGATGGCAACATATACATTGGCTTAAATTAAGCATGTGCACTGTCTTCAGACAAGTGTCCAGGAAGGGATGAAATCAGGGGCATTTATATGGTTCTTAGACAACTATAGGGCAGAGCAAGGAATCACTGTTTACACTTGGGGCAGAGCGTCACAACATATTTTTTCACATCTCATTCAACATTTGCAAAATTAAAAATAAGCTCAGCAATTTGAATTTAGGAAAGGAAAATTGACAGTAATGAGAGTAAACTGAGCTGCTGTATGTATGTATGTATGTATGTATGTATGTATGTATGTATGTATGTATGTATGTATGTATGTATGTATGTATGTATGTATGTATGTATGTATGTATGTATGTATGTATGTATGTATGTATAATGGCAGTTTTCAGACATTAAATCCTTCCTTCCTGTTCTGAGACCCCTCAGAATATTCCCCAAGTTGAAAGGGCTATTGAAGGAGCTATGGAACCTGGTGTGTGTGTGCGCGTGCGTGCGCACACGCACGCGCATGTGCACATGCATGTTGTATGTTTTTGTGGGAATAGTGCCTGCCAGATTTCAAAAAGGAGCAGGGATGTGTGGGATGAAAATCTTTACTGTTTTAAACTGCACGCATGCACGCGCACACACACACACACACACACACGCACAAACACACACACACACACAAATTGATTTGCTCATTGCCTGTTGTGGTTTGGTGAGCAACTTCTACAAAATCATCAGATATTATAGACGTTCTCCTTGGTATGAGGTCTGCTGTGTTAAAGAGGAGTAAGTGGCCGAGCTTTATGGTAGTATGCACTAAGCATGTCAGTTTTTGAGTGGCAAATATAAGGGATTTGCTTCCCTCTCTCACCCTTCCCTGACACCATACACTCTTGTGAATTTATGGGCAATGAATGGGATCTGACTGCTTGACAACCTTGGGTGTGTGTGAAAAAAGAATAGCAAACACCAGGAAGAATGCTGAAATGCAGGTGATGAATGAGTTACATAGCCTCCAAAATTTAGAGCAGAGGTCTCAAACTCAATTTACCTGGGGGCCACTGGAGGCAGAGTCTGGGTGAGGCTGGGCTGCATCAGATTTTCCACCAAGCGGAGCAAGAGTGGGGCTCCGAGGAGGAGGGGCGCGTGAGCCCTCGTCGCCGGCCACGACCCCCTTCAGCTCCTTCTTCGCTACCATCACCAGCAGCAGCAGCAGGACAAAGAAGTGGAGAAGGGAGGGAGCACCAGCAACCGCCTAGCTGGGGGGGAGGAGGGTATAACATAAAATAATTAAAAACCCCTCAGAGAATTGCTTGCCAAAGGAGAAAAGCCCCCATTGGTACCCGCGAAATTAAGCAGAAGGGGCAGCCCCCCCACAGGTGCTTGCAGGCCCGAGCGCATGCACACACTAAACACACACACACACACGGAGGTCCAGCAACCTTCCTCTGAGGGCCCGCCTCAAAAAAAATGTGCACTCAGCAGCAGCAGCTATCCCCACCACGACAGAGGAGCAAACTTTGGGAGGTGAGCCCAGGCAGCCTCCACAGCCAAGGCGGCTGAAGCAGGATGAGGAGGAGGAGGAAGCATAGCTGGGCGCTGAGGCAGCCACTGGCCGGGCTGGTGCTGGGGGTGCCAAGAGAGAGAGCCACAGAGCCACTTCCCTGGAAGAGGTAATGGCGGCAGCTGCTGTTGGCGGTGCTGTTGGAAGCGCTGCTCGAGGACAGGGTGGGAGTGAGCTCCGCTCTCAAGCATTGCTCGGCAGTAGCTCAGGCGCTTGGGGAAAAGGGCCAACAGTGCGCCTCGCTCGCTGGCTCTCCCCCAAGACAGCGCCTCTTGCACCCTCCATCCGGAACTGCAGCCTGCCAGCTGGCAGACAGGTGGGCTTGCTGGCAGACTGCAGTTTCGGATGGAGGGTGCAAGAGGCACTGTTTTGGGAGAGAGCCAGCGAGTGAGGTGAGGCTCTTTTTTTTACTCTTGACAGCAGAGGATGTGTGGGCGCTTGGGGGGGCAGGCAAGGCGGGGGCGCAAATGGCCCCCGGGCTGCATGTTTGAGACCCCTGATTTAGAGGGTAGGTAATTTCTCACTACAACCAATGATAGTGAAATTACAGTAAACCCTTCCCCAACAAACCCGAACCCACAAAAAACAGTTTATCCCTCGCTTCTGTGAGTTTGGTAGGATTTAGGTTTGTTCAACTTCTGTAGCATCACTCTGTCACAGAGGTCCTGTTAAGACTTATCTTACTACGTAACGGAAAAGCAAAAAGTGTGCTGCTTATATACTGCCCCATAGTGCTTACAGCACTCTCTGAGTGGTTCACAGTTTAATTATGCAGGCTACAAACTGCCTTCCAGTAAGTTGGGTACTCAATTTACAGACCTCAGAAGGATGGAAGGACGGGTCAGCCTTCAGCCAGCTGCCTGAGCCCACTGGGATCAAACTCAGGTTGTGAGTGGACTCTTGACTCCAGTATTAAAGTTTGACCACTTCATCATGAGATTCCTGCAGCACAATAATCATTCTCCTTCTCTAACGATTCTTTATATGTGATGCTATACTGACACATTCTGAAACAGAATGCTGTAAATGCATTTCCAGGAAATATATATATTTTGAAGCACACCTTCTAATTTGAATTTTAACAATAATTCATGTTTTATTATATAATTACACGCTATCCCAAGAGTTCTTATCAAATTGAAGGGCAGTACCTTCAATTTTTATAAGCAAATTAAAAGCAGGCTCTACTTTATTTTCTGTTTTATTTTATTAAATGCAAAATAACTGAATGAGTATTAAAATATGATAGAATAAAGAGTTTTTAAAAAGAGAGGAAAAGGAAATAAAAACTTGGTGCAACTAGTTAAAGTTGTGAAAATAGTGACTTATATTTAACACTATCCTAGTTAGTTGCTGTTCAAACACTAAATGAAGAAGAATTTTCCAATGAACATAGGTTCACTACTGTTATTTTGCTTTCTTTCAGTATGCTACTTTGACAACCAAAACAAAATAATGCAAATTCTTTGAACTGTCATTATGATGAGGCCTTTATAATTTCTAGCAAAATGTAATTGAATATTTTGTGTTCCTAGAAAGAAAGAAAGAAAGAAAGAAAGAAAGAAAGAAAAATGAAGTGGAATTAAATAGTAACAATGATCATATAACAGTTTTGCTAATCACTTCTCACCTAGTGTATTGTCATAATCCTTACAGTAACCCAATAAAGTAGGTCAGAACTTCTATCCCCATATTTTAGGTTGATAGAGTGTGCTTTCCTATGGTTATGTTACCAGGTCACTACAGAATTCAAATGAAGGACTTCCTGAATCCTGCCCAAACTCTTAGTGACTATTTATACCAGCCCGCTATGTTGGCTTGGGCATGTTGTGAGAATGGCTGATGGTCAGATTCCAAAAGATCTCCTGTATGGAGAATTAGTGCAGAGAAATCACGCCAGAGGGAGACCACAGCTGTGATACAAGGACAGCTGCAAGAGGGATCTGAAGGCCTTAGGAATGGACCTCAACAGATGGGAAAACCTGACATCTGAGTGTTCAGCCTGGAGGCAGGCAGTGCATCATGGCCTTTTGCAATTTGAAGAGACCCTTGTCCAGCAGGCCGAGGCAAACAGGCAGTCCTGAAACCAGCAAAATCAGGGAGCTGGACAGGGGACAGGTTGTATTTGTCTTCAATGTGCAAGGGATTGTCACTCTCAAATCGGCCTTCTCAGCCACACTAGATGCTGTTCCAAGGCCTCCATGCAGAGCACGTTACCACAGTCTCTTGAGATTGAAGGATGCCTAATCTAATCTAATCTAATCTAATCTAATCTAATCTAATCTAATCTAATCTAATCTAATCTAATCTAATCCCAGCCTGCTACATTATAAATTTACAAAATTTATAGGAAGCATTTTCTCAGTTTGACATTAAGTATATTTTTCCCGACCATATTATTTCTGTTTGACCATTTGACTGATGTGACATCCATTCAGAATTCCCCTTCCTTCTATGTAGCTGCAATCCAGTGTATTATTTCAATAATGATTCACAAATCTTTGCTATTAGAATTTCCAATGCATTTGATATTAACAGAAACTGGTATTTTTACAGATGAAAGCATGCCTAAAGGTAGTTTTTTCTTATATGAAAATGTTAATAACATAATTTTACTCAGACAAAAATATTAATATGGTTTAGAGAACTATTAATACAAAGTACATTTAGCAAATATATGTAATATGAAGAATTACACATTAAGCTCAATCTATAAACCATTAGCATTCTGCCATAATAAGTTTTTTTTACAGAATACTGTATATATATTTACTGAATATGTGTATCTAAATGAATAAGCTTTGAAGAAGAGTCCAAAAGGATAAAATTTCATAGATTACCATTGTCAGGACAATATGCTGTTCTTCTGAAAAGCAGCCTTAAAGAGGGATTAGTAGCTGTGCTTTGTCTAAATGCCATCTTTACATTTTATAAACTGTGTTAAAAAGAGAGAGTTAAATCTATGATGCAGGAAACAGGTACCATTAAAAAAATCAGGTCAGATAACACACAGAATTAGAACCTGTTCTCATGCAAGAAAAAGCAGAGTGAAAAAACTTACATATATTTTTCATTTTGAAATTTGTGTTCCAAACTCTGAGATATCTTAAGAACTCACACTGCACTAGGGAAATATATCAAGATGATACAAGGTATGGCTGATTTTGAAATGACTGCTCATGGATAGGTGAGTCAGATTTGTGCCTTTATGTGTTTATGGTTGTCCTATCTCAAAGAAAGTTCAGTTGAACAAAGACTCAGCGGACAAAAAAAATTGTTCTGTTCCGAACATAATGCAATCTTACATTAAATGGTCCTCAAATAATCCTATATTAGTAGCAAGACTGGAATACATTTCTACCTGCTGACAGGTTTCTTTACACACTGAGAAGTGTTAATACTATCTGAGTGCAAAATTGTGGTTGGACTGTAGCATGTATATTTTACTTAAAGCAAGTAGAAAAGCAAAATCTTTGTAGCATCCTTACTGTGCTATGAAAATCAACCTGGAGCCTGAAGCATATTATATAGTAACAATCCAGGAAATGACATGCTTTTTTTCTGGATAGATGCTAGACCCTATGCTATTAGTCTGCAAGTGCTGGTTATCCACCACATTCTTATTTAAAGTCATTTTGAACTAATGTGGCATATTCAAACCAGATCCCCTACAATAGTAGTCTGATTTCAGCTGGAGAAAATGAGTCCAGCCATCTAAAAAGGGGGTTATATTTATGTTATGGCAACACGCAGAACTATTCTTCACAGGTTCATTATACCATCAAATGAGATTAAGGAAGAAATGAATTTGGGAGAGAGGTGTGTGTGCAAAATCCGTCACAATAGATATTAACGCTTTACTTTTCTAGACTACTTTGTGAGAGCGTTCAAAGCCCTTTGCCTAGTTCAGATGAGTAATAGATCTGTGCAACTTTTTTTGTGTTTGTATCACAGTTACATGTGTCATTGTGATTTTTTTTTTAAAAAAAACCATATACCCATCATAGCTGTAGTGGATATGCTCACTTCAGGTAAGTAACATGGTAACCTTTCCCACTGGCCATTGTAGAATAAGCAATGTAGTCCACAGTAGTTTTTAACACTACAATCTCTTGAATCCCCACCAAGCTGTGCGGCCCATGTCCATCCATTTTGTGAATTGCAAGAACTAGATTTAAACAAAGTTACAGTCCACATGAAAGGTCATTGAGCTCATTAGCATATGCTTTCTTGTGTTTCCTATGGTTTGGTTGGGACAGGGAAAAGGGTTGCCCCTACATTTTGGAATTTTCTTTGGTTCCCCTCCTGATCTATTAATACTTTTCTCTTCTATGGTACAGATTCTCCTCCTCCTCCTCATTCATCAGGAAGTAGTTTAGTTAGGAGATAAGTTATCTTTACTGGTAGTTTTTCACAATACGGCGTTGTTATTAAGAAAGCTGTCTTTTCTTTATTCATCCAACAGCAGAAATAGTTGTCAAAGTGGCAGGTGACTGAAATGATAGACTCCAGCAAGAGGCTTGACTTCCTCCCAGAAAGCCTTTCAGAATTCTGCTGCATCACAAAGCACTTGCTTCCTTCAGAGGAGGAAATAAAATACCAGTTATGAAGCTGTTTGAAGGAGGACATTTCGAGTCACAGGTGCAGTAACACAAAAGGCCATGCTTCTTGTGGAGGACAGTTCGGCCAACATATGAGATGGAAATGGAAACATAGCATCATTTGCTGAGAGAGCTCTTATGCAAGGTGTCACTCTCTGAAATCATATTAACTCAGATTATTTAGGACTTTAAAGGTCAACACTGGGACTTATAGCTGAACCTGAAAATACATCTCTGATATATTGATTAGGCAAACACAAAGGAACAGATAGAAATCCTAGCATTTTTTCACTAGCTGTAGTTCACAAACCATTTACAAATGGAACATGATTTTGAATGCTTTATAGTGATTTGGTCTAGAAGTAAACATAGCATAAATGACAGTGGTTTTGTGATTGTCAGGTAATGTAGAAACAATGGTGTTCCAAAATTTTGGTCTGCATTTTATTTTTACTGTTCTCAATTAATTTGATAGAAATTATCAAAGAAATAGAAATTCTCCTTCAAAGGACAAGAAATTTTGGATGAAATCCTTGTGCTGTCAGGAACGGTGGTGTCTTGTGTTTGCTTCCCTTGGTTGTGAGGTAATGAAGGTGTCTGTGTGAAACAGAGAGAGAAATAATGCAAACTTCCTATCGTTCATCATCCAGTTATCTGTCTTGAAGTCTGCAGCCTCCCTGGCTTCTCACAATTAAGGATGTCATTGGAGGTAACTCCTCCCATGGGCCTTTTTCAGCTCAGAAGGTGCAGACACAAGAGAATGCAATAGAATGATGAAAATGTGGGCAATATGGATAAAAATACACCTTCAAAACAATAAAATATATTCAAAAACATCAACAAAAGAAATGACAAAATGTCCTTGAGAGACATAAAAGAGGAATAGCAAAGCCTCCTTTGTGTTGAATGAAAACAACTGGGAATTTGGAGAAAATATTTGACACATAGTGCAATGTGCATATGTGTCAAATATGTGTCAAAATACATTTTACACATGTGTAAACTATGCACATGTGTAAAATGTGACATGTTAAAGTAACAGCTCTTAAAGGTGTTTTTGCTTTGCATTTATCAGTTGAAATTCTGTTATCTATTTTGTCCAGAATTTTTGAATGAAAAGCAAGGACTATTCAATTCTTGAAAGGATATTTGGTCTTGGGTCAACAAAATGGGACCTAATTTTAGAAACCATCAAGAAAGATTTATTTCAGTAAATTAGATCAGTGGTTCTTAACCTTTGTTACTTGGATGCTTTTGAACTGCAACTCCCAGAAACCCCAGTCAGGACAGCTGGTGGTGAAGGCTTCTGGGAGTTGCAGTCCAAAACTCCTGAGTAACCCAAGGTTAAGAACCAGTGAATTAGATGAAGAATTGTACACTCATCTAATGTGAATGTGATATCTTCAGGCTTTTTTTTCTAAGTATGTAAGTAATGAATCCACAGTAATATGTGGCAAATGATGGAACCATTCATTAGTATTTAAATATATCAGGATATATTGTATATTTTCAAATACAGATCAAATTTATTTCAAGAATAACAGTCCTGGTGTTTCAACTCAATGCTATAATTTATTTGAAGCTCAGTCTTTGGCCATATATTTGGGCACTATGCAAAAGGTCCTGAAATATGCAGAACATACTACTCAATTTCACATGCATGAAATAATGACAAATTGGCTGTAGGGACCAAATGAGACCCCCCAAATAATGTTGTCATTGACTTCTACTTGAATTCGATTCATCTATATTTATTTCAACTGTACCTTTAAAAAAAATCCTGTGTTCAAAATATGACACGGATAAGTTTGGAGCAGCTCCATCATTTGAATAATCAGCCATTTAGTGGCATGTCTAGCTCTGTTTAATGGCTGAATCTGTAAAAGTATGACCTCAAGCACTGGTTAACTTTAAAATAGCTGTGCCCACTGTATGACATAGCCAACAGGAAGCCATTAGAGCTGCACCAATTACCATTTACATCCATCGACGAAGTCTCTATTTTATTTTAATCTGCTTAAGTGCATTTTCTGCACGAGGTTAAAATATAAATCCCTTCTCCTGAACAAGACTGGTTTTCTGGCTGACTTGAGAGTGCAATTTACAACTGATTTAATTTGTTCTTCACAAACATTCCTAATGACATTACCCTCTAGTGCATATACTGACTGCCTCCTCTTATTCCATTAACTCCCAAATTGGGTTTAAAGACCATATTGATGCTAGATGTTATTATGGGTGATTATCAAAACAACAGACAATGGGGCAAAGTGTTTACTAACTGGTTTATATATAATTTCTGTAATAACTACAACAGATGGTAATGCTACAAACAATAAATCAAGCTTTTCACTGCTGAAATAAATTGGCAGCTTGCAGTACAGAAATGCTGTATGTAACTATATACAGATGCTTCAGTCATCAAACTGTATTGTTCATTCTTATTAGAAAATGGGTCTGTTACTGCTATTACAGGAAATCTTTCCATTTGCCATTACAAATGCATATTTTCAATTAAAATTGTTTTTAACTGCTAAGGTGGTTGAAGTATACTTCAAACATTTGATTATGAGAGCGGCTGTCGCACAGAGCAAGCTTGTTTGGGGTTATTTGTTTGGGTCCATGGAAGGGAATCACTGTCTTGCACTGATGATAAATACATCTGTTTTAATACCCTTTAAAAATACCCAGTGAGAACTAAGGCAGATACAGTGCATTGCTAATTCAATAGTTGCTCCATAAGGGGTTGGTGTGATTAAAACAATACAACATCAGCCATTAATTCATCACCACTTTTTCTTTGTCACCATTTAGTGCCACATTTGCCACCTAAGATTCTCAGATTTCTATTTTAGTGGAAGAAGCTTGATGCTATATTGGGATTCTTTTTCACCAGCTCCCATGCACTCGGCAAATCATCTTCAGTGGCAGATTTGAGCTTGGGAGCAAAATGTGGACAACTGGAATCTGCATTGTTCCGGGAGCGTCTGCTAAATTAATTAACAAGTGATGTTTAGGAAAGCTGGGGAAGGAAGATGCTCTGCAAGTAATAAATCATAGCATTAAGAAGGATAAGGAACATGTTCACAACTGGTTATCTCAAAGTTAGAGATTGAAACAAACTTGAGATTGAAACTGTGACTTTGTAAGAATCTGATAAGAATGCCTGACTTCCCCAGGAGTTGAACAGAGATTGATAGACATCCCAGGCAAAGAACGGAAGCCTATGATTCATCATAGCTGACATTATCCCATTAAAGGGTTAATCCCAGAATGAAACTAGACATTCAATGACAAACATCTCCAATCTCATCTGGGTCTCTGATTTTGAGTATTTTCATTGTTGCAATGTAAGATAAGCTCAACAATCCAGTGAAATCTTCTCAGTGTGAAAGAGTTAAGCATGTGTTCTTCTTAAAACTAGTGAGTGCCAAATATCTCCGATCCTGGTGAGAGTGTTCCTCTAGAACTCAGAACCAAATATGAGATGGCTGCTGAAAACAAGATGATGCTATGAAGTGGATATACAGGGCCAGCAGTTGTGGGTAAGTCATTTCTCTGGAAGTTACCAGCATCCAGGACCCAGTAAGGCACCATGAAATAGAAGTGGAGGGCTGGGGCTTGTCGTCTCAGCATTGGAGAAAGACCCAATTGTTAATCTATAGTTACCAGCATCCAGTGTGGGTTGTTGATACCATAGTGCATTCTAGGCAATGCTAGTTTTGTGGCAGGTCTGCATCTGTAGAATTTTGAGTTAATCATCTCCATGTCTTTGCTTCCTTGCAACACCATTTGTGCCTGGATCAGCATGCTGCAAACTCAGGAGTTGACCATATTTATAAAAAAATGTAGAGAATTCTATGGATTCAGAGCAAGCTGATCATGTTTTCCCCCATTAATCACACAATGCAAAGGGAAATTAAATCAATCTGGAGTTTCCCCCCAAAATCTATAGTTTTTGCTTTTGTTGCTGGGCATGCTTCTTTTTTAAAAAAAGTGTGTCCATTACATCAATCCAGATATGTGATCACTTCAACAAATGTAACCCCCCTGCCTAACATACTTACAGTTTCTCCTCTGTCCATGGGCAAGTCCCCCTTCCTTCCTTCCTTCCTTCCTTCCTTCCTTCCTTCCTTCCTTCCTTCCTTCCTTCCTTCCTTCCTTCCTTCCTTCCTTCCTTCCTTCCTTCCTTCCTTCCTTTGGGCAGCTTGAGAACAGAACTTCTTTCTGTCAGCAAGATTTTTTTTTCCAAATGAGATGAAGAAATTGAGGAAGGGAAGTCTCATATTTAGAACTAATTAGGTTGTAATTGTGCCACCTGCAGGGCTATAAATAGAACCGCAAACAAGCTGCTAATAAGACAGCTTCTCTCTGCCTATGTGGCAAGTCCATGTGAAGAGACCCAGGGAAACCTTAATTCTACAGTATGACCTTACAACAAATGTGTACAAGTGAATTTACATTGTCCTCCTTCTGTAGACATACCCTCAGTGGTGGATGATGGGAGCCTCAAATGAACCACTTCACCATTTGCCACTGGTGTCTACCATGATAATGATTTGTCCCACTAATGAAATCATGGACAACATTTATGGTACTTGCTTTGCAAAGAATTTTGATGGCAACAAATATAGGTACAAAATGCTTTATAATTTTTCTTTCAACTTTGAGATCTTATGATACGATTTAGAAGGCTGAACAATAGCATTGTGTGTCTATGCCTGCTTATAAAATCTGTGAATGAAAAAGGCTTGGATGTTGGTGTCCTACAATTATGCATTCCACATGCTATAGTTGTACATCTCAGTTGAGGAACCTTTGGACTTCCAGATGTTTAGACATAGCACAAGTAGCTTCATATCTTTGATCCTTGGGCACAGAGGTTTCCAAGGCCTCCTGCAACATAAATTTATTCATTTATTTGTCTCATTTACAGGCCACCTTTCTCCTGATAAGGGGACTCAGATCTTATATATAAATAAATTGGCTATTCAGAATGGAGATGTTCGTTTGCATAAGGACAGTGTTTGCGCAAGTAGGTGATTCCCCCTTTATTGTACAATAGAGGCTTAATATTCCACTTGAACCCAAGAGGATGCTGGCCTTGGGGTATGACTCCTACAAACACTTAATGTTAGCACGTCGTGCTAACATTAAGTGTTTGTAGGAGTCTTAATGGGCACGTCATGAGAATGGCTGATGGTCGGATTCCAAATGATCTCCTGTATGGAGAATTAGTGCAGGGAAATCGCCCCAGAGGGAGACCATGGCTGCGATACAAGGACATCTGCAAGCGAGATCGGAAGGCCTTAGGAATAGACCTCAACAAATGGGAAACCTTGACATCTGAGCGTTCAGCCTGGAGGCAGGCATTGCATCACAGCCTCTCCCAATTTGAATAGACCCTTGCCCAGCAGGCTGAGGCAAAGAGGAAGTCACAAAAGCAGCAAAACCAGGGAGCTGGACAGGGGACAGATTGGATTTGTCTCCAGTGTGGAAGGGATTGTCACTCTCGAATTGGCCTCCTCAGCCACACTAGACGCTGTTCCAAGTCCTCCACACAGAGCACGTTACCATAGTCTTTCAAGACTGAAGGGTGCCTAACCGGTGGCTTGGTCTCCTACAAACTGAACTCTAAAACCTATGGAGGTCAGATGTTCTTCAACCCTGTACTTTTCATTAAAACAATCTGATACTTGAGAGATAATATTAGAATTATGTCACATTACATTTCAGAGCAGTATAGAGAAGAACAAAGTTACTTCTGTGTTCTTAACTGTTTTATATAATGTCCCTGGTAGTTGACATTATGAGAATTTTGTGCATTTTTCACATTTTGGCACTTCCTTGTGATAATTCTGGAGATTTTTTGTGTGAAAAGAAGTATTTTGGGTAGAAAACCTTGTATTTTGTGCAACCCCTCCATCCATTTTGTACAGAAATCTATCTATTTTGCACAAAATACATGATTTTGTGCAAAATACAAGGGTTTTGTAAAAAAAAGTTTTTTGCTATCACATCAGAGTGAAAAATTTAGCAGCGGTTCAACACTTTTTAATTGAGTATTTTAATGTGTCAAGATGTCCTTTTTCACAAAAAAGAGAAAAAAAGTTCTGAATATTTATTACTTTCTTACTTTACCTGCCTTATATGGATAATCCTTGCAATATTTCTGTAGAGGAAAGCCAGTATTATTATTCAGTTATTATGAGTTGAGGATGCAAATGGTAGCTCAGAGACTATTATTATTATTATTATTATTATTATTATTATTATTATTATTATTATTATTATTATTATTATTATTATTATTATTATTATTATTATTATTATTATTATTATTATTATTATTATTATTATTATTATGCCGCATTTCTCCCAACAAGGGACCCAAAGTGGTTCACATCATTAACCTTCCCACAATTTTAAAGCACAATAAGTTGAATATTAAAAAGTGAATTAAACAATATACAATTTAAAATACAATTAAAATATTAAAACATAAAGACATATAAAAGATTAAAATTATCTACTAAAATGGGGTTCAGGGATTCAGTTATAGTTGTTAAAAACCTGTCTGAAGAGATAGGTCTTTAGCTTTTTTCGGAAGGATAACAGGGAAGGGGCTATCCTGATCTCCTGAGGGAGAGCGTTCCATAGCCTGGGAGCTGCCACAGAGAAGGCCCTCTCCCGTGTCCCCATCAGTTGTCCTTGTGCTGGCAATGGGAATGGGAGGAGGGCCTCCTCTGCTGATCTTAATCGCTGAGAAGGCGCATATAGGGAGATATGGTCCCTCAGGTAGCCTGGACCCAAGCTATATAGGGCTTTATAGGTAATGGCCAGCACTTTGAATTGGGCTCTGAAACAGACTGGTAGTCAGTGCAGCTCTTGTAACAGGTGCATTATATGCTCCCTGTAACTGGCCCCAGTCAGTAGTCTGGCTGCAGAGTTTTGCACCGGCTGAAGTTTCCAAACTATCTTCAAAGGCAGCCCCACACAGAGCACATTACAGTAATCCAAATGGGATGTAGCTAAGGCATGTGTCACTGCAGCCAGATCCAGCATCTCAAGGAACTTATCTAAAGGCACATCATGGCTCTACTACTAAGGGCACATTTGAACAAGGGACTTTCTGTTTTCATAACCACTGCTGCATGTAGGTTACAGCCCCAGGTTACACTAATAACCAAAGAGGTTAGGGGCCCAGAAACCAAGTCCTATGAGAAAAGTGGACTAATTTTATTTGGCCTCAATATAGAAGAAGATAGGGATACGGTTAGGGCTACAGCCATCATATCTCTGAAGCCACAATACTGATGGAATACTGACTGTTCTCTGTTTTGTCTCAGGATAGGATAATATCCTTTGGCCAACTCATGAGAAGAGAAGACTCCTTGGAAAAGACCTTGATGTTAGGAAAGTTTGAAGGCAAGAGGAGAAGGGGACGACAGAGGATGAGATGGGTGGACAGTGTCATCGACACTACCAACATGAATTTGACACAACTCCGGGAGGCAGTGAAAGACAGGAGGGCCTGGTGTGCTCTGGTCCATGGGATCACAAAGAGTTGGAAACAACTAAATGACAATGAGGATAATATCCAGTGGGAGGAAATTTCAGGGGAGTAGATTCAGTTGAACATTTGATGTCATAAATTCTTTAGTTTTCTTGGAGGCCGCAGACTCTGTACTGACACATAGTTAGCCATCTCTCAGGGACACAACATTTACCTCCTAAACTGAAGATTCTGCACTGATCATCAAACTGATCTCTAAAGTTCTTTCCAGTTTTCTGATTCTATGCATCTGTATTGATGCAAATAGATATAAAAATAAATTTCCCACCAGGTCACTGCTTATTTCTCTTGAACAAGATATTATGCCACATGTTTTTTTGTGTTTGGCTGCCTGTTTGCTCATTCACCAAGGTTTGCTTTTGTTCACTGCACAACCAAAGTCACAGCCCAAAAAGCATTCGGAGTCCCTTGCTTTTAAACCTCACTTCATATATGCGCAAGGCATTCCTTATCGGAGATGTATAGCAAACTTAACAAAAGAGAAGGATTTCCTATTCATGCCCTATATGCATTACGTCTGCCTAGTGTAATTAATAAACATGTTAAAAATTGTATCTAATAAAGATTTTTAAAAGCACATTCTCAGCATTGTAAGAAACTTTAATTAGAATTTCACAAAGATGCAATCTGATTATTTGCTAATTGGCTTTCCCTGGTTTCCCCCACCCACCCGGAATTTCACAAAGCTCCCGAGATACTAAAGAGCAAACAGTGCTTTAAGGCCACGGTACATTGTGACAACAGTGATAGATATGCTAATTTCTTCATTCACTCCACTTCAGTTCTTTTATTCTTTCCAATTAAAGCAAATGCTACTGAAACTGTAATTAAGCTAGTGCCGTAGCCCTGATTGCCTGCTGTTTTAATGAAACCCTATTGATTTTGCTTTTATTTCTAATGGCCACACATGGTGTTCATTGGTCAAACACATGGATGCTACAATGCACTGAACGGACTTCATTTTGGTGCAGTAAAAGGCTGGCCTTATCCAAAAGAATATCAAAAGAGCTATTTGTGTTGGATCTCAATAGCGGTGATCTATTTGCATGGACAGAGCTGCTTAGAGGAAAATATATTACCATTAAAAAGGGGAAAGCAAAATTTCGTGAAGGAATTGAAATCAATTATTTTGTCCTAGTTACTCCACCTAACATGTAGATTCCATGTACTCTGTTCTGAATGTTTGTGGTGCTCCCTTCTAAATAAACAGATACAAAAATCCAAATTGGCTTTCTACATGAGGTAAACTGTACAACTACTCTTTCCATAAATTAGTATTTTCTTGTCAAAACACCTAGTTTGAATACCTTTATAAGGCGTTAAGATAATTTATTTCTTGTTTTAATACAAATGTGTTCTGTTGGCAATAAAAAATGGGATATGGCACCATTTTATTTAAATGTCTAAAATTGCTTGGCTGAAATGCTCAAATTATGTACTGCAAAATGTTTGCAGAAATTTCCTTTGAAAATCAATTTTAAAAATCCAGTTGTAAACCAAATGTATTAAATGCCCACCAACAATACATGTTTGCAGCCCTCTGTTTAATATGTTTATTGGGTTATACTGTACACTCAAGCCTATCAGATTGAAATTACCATATTTTGTTAACATGCTCTAAAGTCCAAAAATGTATGTATGTATGTGTGTGTGTGTGTGTGTGTGTGTGTGTGTGTGTGTGTGTGTGTGTGCGTGTACACATATGTCTGCTTGAGCTTACATTTTTTGAGCAAGTGTATAACCCCGAATACTCTTCTATAGATAATTCTCTGAGATTGCAAAATTCATTTTGAATTGCATTCCATGCCCATAACCACCCTCCCTCATCACTTTCTTGACATAGGCAGCCACAGGGCTTCAGAGAAGAGGTAGGCTGCACACATGAGCAAGACACATGATTTTTCAGGGTTCTTGCCTGCGTGTAGAGCCCCCACACAAGCAGAAACCTCTTATCTTCAGTCTTGTCTCTACTGTGGTGGAGGAAGTAATGAGAGAGGGGAAAGGGTTGGGCCTCTCTAGCTGTGTTGATGACGCTGAATTAAGCAACAACTGAATAGTTACTGTGTTTTCATAATGTACACTTGGCACAATGAAGTGAGCGCTCAGTTGGCTATGATGTTATAGCCTGTAAGATATACAGGGAAAAGGCAAAGGCTGTTTAATCACTGTTCTGATTTATCTTTTTTTTAAAACTCCATCTACGTCCAAGCCTCTAGTGTTTAAGAGCTTCCATGAACATAACATTGTCATTATAAAGCTAAAATAAATACATATCTAAAACAAAGGACAAATTTTTACTTTTAATGCCAACCATATTGGCACAGGAACAAATACATTTTTTTCAGATCATAAACGGTCTCCAACATATAGAATTATCAACAGATTGCATTTATAATTTACTCCATGAGAGTCCCCATGACTGTACATTACCTTCTTGAACTGGAAAAAGTTGCTTTTGTTCCTAAAGAGTCAGACTGTACACAGTTTGTCTCACCTGAAATTCAGCTGAGAGAGAAACATCAGATTGTACTGCCTTTTATATAAGATAAGCTATCTCTATGAGAAAATTGCGTTATGACATAGGGCCAGGTTTGCTGCTCAAATTCATGATAGATGTTGGTTTTATCAATCTTCTGCTTCTAGTGTAGGGCTTCAACAGTAAAGCTAAAGGTACAGATCAGTTATAAGTTGGTAGAATTATAATTTAATTTATAAATTTATAATTTAATTTTCAATTATAATTTAGTACCTCCAATTAGATTTCTTAGCTAAACTTTTTAACAAGTTGTTTTAGGCACAATTTGGAAAAGTATCTTTCTGAAGGCCATGTTTTAGGCTGAGTTTAGTCCCAGGGTACAATATTTATAGAGAAATGCATATACTGTATGATCTATTTGATGAATTATTTTAGATTATTGCTCCAGCGTGTAACAGAGAGGGGTGAACCTAAGAAGTTGTAAATGCCTGTGTGAGAGATGGGGTGATTGTGGCCTCTTAAAGGGTAATAATTAGACCACTCCTGCAGAAGATATGGATCCAGAAGATATCAACTTGGATCCAGGAAATATCAACAACTGTTGGCCAGGTGACCTCTTTTTTTTTCTGGGAAAGATGCTTCAGCTGCTGGTTGCCAGCTAACCTCAGATACTTCTGAATGAAATAAACTGTCTAGGAGTATTACAATCAAGCTTTAGAACTGCCTTCACAATAGAAGCTATCTTGATTGCCCAGTGGAATACCTCTACCAAGAACAAGATAGGGTGAGTGTGGTGTTGATAGTCTTCAGCTTCTCAGTGGCAGTCTATATATTGGTCCCAATATATACCTGGCCACAACTGCAGGGTATCCGGTACACTCCTGTATCCCTTTTGTCCTTTGCCGACTGTAACATTTGTTGTATTTTTGTGATGGGCTTGAATACTGTTTGTAGGTTGGGTTTTTCAAACATTTCCTCATGCGGTCCATGACCCCTCGGATGTATGGCAGAAATACTTTATTTGTGGGTGGCTGTTTTTCTTCTTCAGTTTGGTGTTGTTTTCTTGGTTTGATGGCTCTTGTGGTTTCATTTTTGGAGTAGCCATTTGCTTGTAGGGCCCAATTCAGATGGTTGAGTTCGGTGCTGAGAAATTGAACTTCACAGTTCGGATTTGCATGGTCTATCAGTGTTTGATTATGCCTCTTTTTTGCTGTGGGTGGTGGTTGGAGTTTTTGTGTAGGTACCAATCTGTGTGAGTTGGTTTTCTGTAGACCTTGTAGAATATGCTTCTGATGAAAAATGTACAAAACCAACACAGATTGGAAACAAATGATTTAGCCATCCCTTGTGGCTTGCAGTAATAAAAAGTGTACAAATCTGCATAAAAGCTTAGTTAGTATACCTATAGAATGCAATCAAATTCACAGAGCCTCAAGAATAAGGAGAAAGAACAAACCTTTTGTACATCAAAAAAGGAAAAACATTCTCATTATGCACTCAAGCAGAAGGAACATTTGTTCCCCTTTTGTATCTGATTTGTGTACCTGTGACACCAGCTTTTTTTCGTGCCATACAAGCTGCAGAACTGGGTTTTTGTTTGTTTGTTTGTTCCACTTTGTACTGGGGTGGAGTTCAGAGGCCAAAAGAAGAGCGTTCTTCAAAAGGTCTCCTCACTACCTTTGAAAAACAAAACTGTGAAAATTGTGAAGTTTTCAATGATGGTACTAGTCTACTTTTAACTCACCACATATCATTTTAAAAGTATTTCTTCAAGCTTTTTGAATGTTTAATGTTGAATCCTTTAGAAAAAAGGTGATTGAAGACAAGGAAGTGGAACCTTATGAATAAGTGTGAACAGAAACCCCAATAAGAGAAGGTTTCATTCAGCAGGAGAAAGCAACAACTGTCACAAGGCAAGGAAGAACAAATCCTCCATCTGAATGACCTTTCGGTCCTATGCTTTGTACCCATTTTCTCCAAATAAAGCTTTTGTAAAACTTTCAGGAATTCTTAGCAAGAATTAATACTGGCCAGAATCCTATTGGCTATTTCAGTCAGCATAAATTCAAAGGCACACATTGCTAAGGCATATTGCTGCTAGTTAGTGTACATAATCCTACTGTATAATTATAAGCCAGTGGTAGCCGATGATGTAATGACCACTACCTTTTAGTTTAAAATAATGATTTGGTGGTGACTTTGGGCTGTTAAAGCCTCCCTCCCACTCCTTAGGCTTCCAAAGTCTTCCTAGAGCAAAAGAAATACCAAGGGAGCTTCAGAACATAAAACAGAAGGATAGAGCGTTTTAATTAAGTTAAATTTTACCTGTGCCAGCTGATGACATCATCATTTTCTGCCAGTGTAAATTTATACCAATAGGATTTTTGGGCAATACATCATCACTTCTATTCCTCATCATAGGCCAAGATCCATGACTGGCATGTAATAAAGAATACAAGTACTGTAGCAACTTGTTCACTAGCAGCAATTCATCTCTACAATTTATGCCATTGCACTTCTTCTGACATAAATAGCCAATCAGATTCTGGCCATTATCACATTTATTTTAGAAAAAATATAACTAATTGTAAATGTGACTTACTGTTACATAAATAGGCAAATAACTGTAACCACTTATGTTTCATTTTAGGACAACACAAAAAAATATACAGGCATTACATATATGTACAATCTTCTGGTCTATATTATGGAGGGCACACAGTCCTCATAACAGGTAACCATCCTTGGCCAGTCTTTGCACTTTGACAAGTAATTGTAAAATATAGGTGCCTTTGCAAGTAAATGTTGCCTAATAAAAATTCAATTTTGATTTCCAGCTAGGATAAATTGATGGAATGAATGGGACTTTTCAAGTCAATACTTATGGAAGTTGCATTAATTCAATGTGAGGTTCATTAATTCTGCTTTGTATTAGATTAATAATTGGCTTTAGCCAACATATATTACATACGTTACATTACATTACATACATTACATTCATGAAAAACTGCACAATAGTGCTGTCCCCAGAACATAACGATGTATCCAGAGTTGTCCTCCAGTAGCAGGATCTTCTGAATGGAATTGCACTCAAAAGTGCTCCTGGGAGGAAGAAAAGTTCTTTTTCCTGATGTTCACTTCCAGGCCCCAATACCACCTCCCACTGTTCTGGACTATCCTCTAACTCCACCCTAGGAAAGTTTCAGGATTATACTGTACTGGGGGCTGACAACAAAGATTGACATCACCAGCAAAAATTCCTCTAATAGATTAAAGTTCTTCCAATGACTAAAGATGTGAACTCTAAACTGATCCACTATTCATGACAAAAATTGAATCCAGAGTGATTAAGCTTGCTTAATTGGGATAGATTTGTGAAACATCTATGAAAGACAGCAAATATTAAACATTAC
This sequence comes from Pogona vitticeps, assembly GCF_051106095.1. NCBI lineage: Eukaryota > Metazoa > Chordata > Lepidosauria > Squamata > Agamidae > Pogona > Pogona vitticeps. The sequence continues at coordinate 70,846,349 of NC_135785.1, forward strand.
ATTCAATAAAGCTCCCTCTGATCTGTGTCATTAGTTTATTGTTTACTTTGCATAGAAATCTGGGGAACTTGTTTATAATTTTCTAATTGTCAGACAAGGAGATCAGGTATCTTTTAATCAAGTCTTCAGTTGGTGTTCTTTAATAGATAAAGCATTTCTTTTCATAAAGGTGAAATATTTATTTTATTACAAACATTTCCCCCCATTTTTCAGCTAAACAAGGCTAATGTACTCCTGCCCAGAGTAGACTATGTCTAAATGGGTGGCATATAAGCTCAATAAATAAATAAATAAATAAATAAATAAATAAATAAATAAATAAATAATGGCCAAAATTGATAATAAGATTGTTCCTGCTCTTAGGTTCTACAATTTAGAAGAGACAGCATTAAAGGAAAAGAATTTGGGAGAGGAAAATACAAAAGCTGAGTACCAGGTTTTAGTTTTAAGTTGGAAAGAGCTTTTCGTGGCAGAAAGGACTTAGCAATTTCCCTTGTTATATAATATAGGTTAGTCTTCTTAGTTCTGCAAAAATGAAAATAGTAAATAAAATGAACTAGGAAAAGTAGATGCAATGAATGCAAAGGAACCAAAAAAAAAAAAAAGCCATCATATGATTCCTCTCAGAAATCCCAACTGTTAAACTAATCAGCACTGAATTAAAAGCATCTCCTTATTTCTCAGCCAAATCGGTTAAATACAGATTTTAACAAAATTGAAAGCATATTAGATGAAGATTTGTAGTTTCAAACCCTGTGCTTGAGTGCTCAAGGTGTGATGTAATAACAAAATTGCTGCCGACTATTCTGAGAGAATAATATTGTCAACTAATGGATTATAATAAAATAAAAGCTGTTATTAGGGCAAAACATTATAATAACGATAAAGAGAAAAAATGACTTTTTTCTTTATTTGCAGAACCTCCCTCTTAATGGTTTTGAGCATTTTGAAAGGTAATTTAAACAAGTTCATTGTGTCCTTATTGAAACTGTTTCATCTTGCTGGCTGCTGAAAATGGCTTTAGCCCTCTCTCTGAACAAAAGATTCCCTAATAAGACAACAACAACCGAGGGGAAAATGCCCCAGAAAAGCAGGGGCTCAGTGTTGCTGCAGAAAGGCAACCCAAGAGAGCCTGAAAATGGTCTGTCTTCCCCCTTCCTCCCTCATGTATAATTAGGTGAATTAAAAGGACAAAGTAGTTAATGTAACTGTTGTCTGGGGTGTGTGTGTGTTCTTTTCCTTGCATCCATTTTAGACAAGAGCTCATGAGCCTTGCTTCAGCAATGCTGCGAAGAATGTTGGCGGTAAGTAAAATTAACAAGCTTAATCTGTAAGGAATCTGGCATGAGTCATAGATGAAATGTATCTCTAGCAACGAAAGGCTAGTAATTCCTGGTATCCTTTTATATGCCTAATAAAACTTACAATAAATTAACGGCATTTTACTTTTCAGCTCCAGCCCTATTAATCAGCACCAAGATACGTAGTCAAGTTACAATAGAATGAACTCAACTAGACACATTTCAGTGGTGCAATTAGAGACCATTGGCTTGACTCTAATTAGGCCATGGTTGTTGATATTTCAAATACTGTTTTATCATTAGGCTTCATTTCTTTGCAAGATTTTTCTCAGTGACTGATGAATAACAAGTCAGGAGGATTCTCACAGAAGGCACCTTAGAAGCACATTGTAGGACCTCCATTTTCAACAACTGAACTTTTGGATTGTGAACATTACTGACAAATGGTAAAGATCCCATTTTTCCCATTGAAGGTAATGGCAAGTTGAATGATCATGAAGTCAAATTAATTCAAGTGGCAGTAATTTGTTGGTTTTGATGGGAACTGAACTGATCAGCATTGCTCTGGTGTGGACTGGAAATCATCCTTTTGATTTTGTACATCTCCAAATTTTGCAATGAAATGCTTGGATGAGATGAACTATACCATACACATACATATATATACACATACATACATACATATATGTATATGTACATGTGTGTGTGTGTGTGTGTGTGTGTGTGTGTGTGTGTGTGGTTTAGAACATATATATGTAGTTTAGAACAAAGTACATTTTTAAATGCAAAATTTGAGGGGAAATGTATTTCAAAATCTATATTTACTGCCAGTTTATGATAAAAATGTTGAAATATGTAACTAAAATTATTTTGAGACCTAATTAAAAATTCAGATTTATGCAGAAAAAGGGTAATACAGACTAATTAAGGAACACTTCTGTCTTTCACAAGCTGGGAGATTTGTCCATCCTCCATACACCAAATCCTTCAGTGAACAGGATCATATTGAAGACAAATTTGCAAAATTTTTTATCAAATATCCACCTATTTTGACTTCTGCTTTGAATCTGATTGGTAAATAATCACACCTATGACCTTGTTTGAAGTGCATATCAGTTTTGGATGACATATATCATGAATGAGCAACTATTGACTCACAAACAAACCAATTTCATCTGCCTCCTGGGGGCCTTAGCAAAATTTGATCAAGCATGGGCAACAATTTTCTGGAAAAGAAAATAGTTTTAAATCATTGTAAGAGATAAAGCCATTTCACATATTAATTTATATGTTGTAATAGTCTGCTCTGCCTTTTGTATCTCATTATTAGAAATCCAAGGTAGTATACAATATAACCCCATATCTATTTCTGAGAGGGGTTGTTGTGTGTGAGATTTTTGTTTTTGGTTTGTTTGTTTGTTTGTTTGCATTTATGTCCCACCTTCCTTCCATGAACCCAAACAGATTTTTCTTATCAAGCAGTGACCGTCTCTGAACATACATAACTTCAGCAAGCATGTGAAAATCACACATTTTAGATTTACCACTTGTAGAAATTCCTCTTTGGATATAAACTCTTAGAGTACCTCAACTCCCGGGGCTGCAGATGATGCATGATAAAGGATTTGGTTGTTGTGGGTTTTTGGGGCTCTTTGGCCATGTTCTGAAGGTTGTTCTTCCTGATGTTTCGCCAGTCTCTGTGGCCGGCATCTTCAGAGGTCTGGAATAGGAACTCTGGCCATGCTCCATGCCGGCCACAGAGACTGGTGAAACGTCAGGAAGAGCGACCTTCAGAACACAGGCAAAGAGCCTGAAAAACCCACAACAACCATCAGATCCTGGCTGTGAAAGCCTTCAAGCATATGATTTTCAGAATTGTTGCCCAAAATGTAACTTTGCTAACCACTGCTTCAGACTGTGCTCAGAATATACATATTTCTTCACCATGAAACCCCTAATTGTAGTTGCTCCAACTAGATTAGATGAGATGACATTGTATGAGGCCTATGTATGAGGCCTATAAAGATGGTGTGTTATGTAGCGAAACAAAATACACTTCTGGTCCCAAACTGCGGTCTCACGAACAGACTTAACCCAGAGATTTCAAACCCTGAGAATACAGTGGCCTACAGAATGATGGTGGAACTCTTAAAATTGAAATGCTGATACAAAAAGGTTATACTAACAAACTACATTTACAGATATGTCCTAATCATGTCATCATCATAATTATTATTGGTCATTCAATGACTGTCAATGACAGTGTGCAATGAAGGCATCCATATACCATCCTACAAAAGCTCTCTGTGATAGACCTCTGCTGTGCTTGGGTATCAATCAGTCCTGATGAATCCAGTATCAGAGTCACATTGTCACATGAAAAAATCAGAACAAAAAACAAAAGAATTATGGCACATTGGAGACGAATACATGCATTTCAGTGTGGGCTTTCAAGAAGACAATCCACTTCTTCAGACACAAAAAGACACAGATGGTTCTAAGGAAGTAGGTGTAATCCACAGAAGCTTGCCCTGAAATACATGTATTAGTTTTAAAATTCTATTGCTTGGTTTGTTGCGCTTGGTGTTGCTGAAACACACTAACAGTTACCTCTCTGAAAACTGGTACATTGGAGGGCCATGAGTTTTGCTGTGACTGTCAGTTTTCCATTTCTGTCTTGGCTCTTCCTCCATTGCTTAGAGCCAAACTAGATATGACTCTACTGCATTTCTGTTTTCAGCCCTAATGAAATGGTTTATTAAAAAATGAATCATTAATACAGGGGAACTGGATCACCATAGTGCAGGGCAAAATGGCACTTCAACCATTTGCTTCCATTATGATCCCAATCCCAGTTATGGGAAATGCTGGATAGCTCAGTGGTTTGGGTACCTGGCTGTGGAGCCAGAGGTTGGGAGTTCAATTCTTCACTGTGTGCCTCCTTGACAGGGACTGGACTTGATGAGCCATAGGACCCCTTCGAGCTCTGTAGTTCTAAGACAATGATGATGACCCTGTACTGGCTATATATAAGGGGACAAAAGAGAACCTTTCTCCAATTGCAAATAGTTCCGAACTTCAGTTGGACTGGGTCCATGAAAGTGGCAAAGACAGACTTATTTCCCTCTATGTGCAGTGGTTGCCATTTGGCATAAATTTCCTCATACCAGCTATTTATTTTGTAAAACAACCCAGGTAGAAGAAGACTAATGGCATGAATAATCAGTCACATGCTCTGAACTGGGGTGGAGGATGCAGCCAGCCTACCATCTCTTCTTACTGTATATTAAGCTTCTGGCTTCCTACTTGCAGCATTGATTTCTTCTGTGTCCTTGTAAGGATAAATAGAGAACCCAGAGGTCAGATAAAAAGAGTTGTCAATCATCGGTTGTGCATTTCTGGCCAAATGCTAGCTTAAGTCCATAACTCAAAACAATACTTTGCCTGTTTATGAAATATGTCTTTGTTTCATTAGGAAAAAGAAATTACGAAATTAAATTCATTACATCCAATTACTGTATGATTCATCTGGCTGCTTAATGAAGCCCCACATTATGCTAACAAGATAAACCAAAAGGATAACATTTTATGAGACTGCAGACATTTTGCATATGTCAGATATGTTGTTGGCTTCTCGAAAAAGGCAAGCTGTCCTTACCGACACAGAATCTGTTGACTCTAAAAGGAAATGCCTGGCAGACCTTGTGGCATCTTCAGGGTGAGATGTCCTAATGTAATGACCCCTTACGGACAAAAAAGTATAGCATGTATTGATTCTCTGCTTTTTTCACTCTTACAGCTCTTAGTCCTCTGAAAGCTTGCCAAAAAGAGTATCAGCTCTAACTACTGAACAGATAATTCCAAATACATTTATAACTCATTTGCAGGATGATCCTCAAACATGTTATGCCACCATAGAGAGGTTGCATCAATTCCTATGTTGATATAGGCATAATAAATACGGTTGGAGGAGACCATGGGTTGTGTGTAACCCCTCTGACATATTTGTGGTATTGTCATCAAGTTGCTCTCATTGAGCTTGCTACCTCACTGCCAAATTACGGTAATCTGCCCCCTACTTCTTTTCTTTTGAAAGCAAGGTGCATGCAGCACGTATGCTTTGTTGAATTACCATCTTGGAAGCAACCTAGAAGAATGGTTCTGCTTCAAAACCAGGTGTATGTTCAGTGCTTGCTATGTTTTGAAGAATTCATTTTTGCTCCTGTCACTGTCAGTCTGCTGAGTTATTGATGCAGCAGTATTCATCCCCTCATGCATTCAGGTGTGTGTCTTTGTGGCTGCACCACCATCAGAAATTGTCTACTCCTAGTTTAAGAGTTTCCATTGAACATACATTTTATCTGAGATCTCAGGTAGCTGCACTGAATCTCATTGATCATTGCAATTAAATATCAGAAAAGAGACACAACTCAAGAAAATTAATGTAGATCAATCATTGTAAAGCACATGACAATATTCTTACAGCTTAAACATACAGTGGACCTATGTGTGAATAGTACATTTCATTATTAGTAATTCCTACTAATAACTAACAACTGACATAAAAATTGGTAAATATTATATAATCTACAGGCAGATTTACTTGTTCAGTTCTCTGAGCCTTGATTAGTGGATGTCTGTGGAAAATCAAGCTGCTTGTTTCACTTTTGATCAGTTCAGTTTGCACGGCTGTTTCTTCCAAACTGTCAATTACTTGCTTCACTAATGCTGTAAAAACGTAAGAAGAGCAGTTCTGGATCAGATCAAAAGTCTATCTAGCCCAAGCAGACACTAGCGGGAAACTCACAAGCAGAACATAAAGTCAACAATTACCCCTTCGCCACGGGAAAAGTGCTGTCCTCTCGAACTATAATAATAATAATAATAATAATAATAATAATAATAATAATAATAATAATAATAATAATAATAATAATAATAATAATAATAATAATAATAATAATAATAATAATAATAATAGTAGTAGTAGTAGTAGTAGTAATAGTAGTAGTAATAGTAGTAGTAGCAGCAGTAGCAGTAGCAGTAGCAGTAGTAGTAGTAGCAGCAATAATAATAATAACAACAACAAAAACAATAAGAATAAGAATAAGGAGGAGGAGGAGGAGGAGGAGGAGGAGGCTGCAAAGCTATTGGAACAACATAACATAAAGCCTTGAAAATCCTTGCTCATATATTTTTGCATTGTCAGCTTCACCAGGACTACCATACAAAGTATGTTGCTTCAATTTTATTAAAGCTGGAGGGGAAATCTCCAAAGTTTGTTTTATGTTATCAGTGGAGGTCGTCAATTTCATGGAAAGAGTTGCAGAGTTTTTTGGATCAATTGTTAGGAGGCAATGTTACTTCTTCACGGATTGTCGTGACGAAGGGGCTTGAGTATTTCAGAGAAGCTATGGGCTATGCCATGCAGGGACACCCAAGATGAACAGGTCATAATGGAGAACTCTGACTAAACGCAATCCACCTGGAGCAGGAACTAGCAAGCCACTCCAGTATCTTTGCCAAGAAAACTCCATGGACAGATATGGAGGCAATGACAGATTTTACTTTCTGGGCTCCATGATCACTGCAGATGGTGACAGCAGCAACAAAATTAAAAGACACCCGCTTCTTGGGAGGAAAGCGATGACAAACCTAGACAGCATCTTAAAAAGCAGAGACATCACCTTGATGACAAAAGTCCACATAGTCAAAGCTATGGTTTTTCCAGTAGCGAAGTATGAATGTGAGAGTTGGACCATAAAGAAGGCTGACTGCCGAAGACTTGATGCTTTTGAATTGTGGTGCTGGAGGAGGCTCTTGAGAGTCCCCTGGACTGCAAAGAGAACAAACCTATCTATTTTGAAGGAACTCAACCCCGAGTGCTCACTGGAAGGACAGATCCTGAATTTGAGGCTCCAATACTTTGGCCATCTCATGAGAAGGGAAGACTCCCTGGAAAAGACCCTGATGTTAGGAAAGTGTGAAGGCAAGAGGAGAAGGGCATGATAGAGGATGGGGTGGTTGGACAGTGTCACCGAAGCTACCAGCATGAACTTGATCAAACTCCAGGAAGCAGTGAAAGACAGGAGGGCCTGGCGAGCTCTGGTCCATGGGGTCATGAAGAGTCAGACATGACTTAACGACTAAACAACAACAGATGTTACCTCGGGAGTTGGTGAGTGCTCCAACACTGGAGGCATTAAAAAAACTTAGATAATCACCTGGCAGATACGCTTTGGTTGTATTCCTGTATAGAGCAGGGGATTGGACTTGATGGCCTTGTAGGCCCCTTCCAACTTCCCTTTTCCATGATTCTATGATTCTGTGTTCTGTTCCTCACTGAATGCTTTCTGACTTTTTGGATTCTGTAAATATGGGTTCTTAACAAACTAGTTTGATTATGTCTTACTGCTTTTTATGTCAATAAAAGTTTTTATTATTATTATTAACTTATTATTATAACATAAATGCAAAACCTGGGCTCCAGGCAAAAACTGAGAAAGTATGAAATGTTATTACAAGCCAAACAGCCCGTGGTTTTCAAAAACAAATGATGGAAATTTGGAAAAGGAAACACCCAAACAGTGATGTAACTGTACAACAATTAATGAACCAGAAAAGGTTGATCATCCAAAGTAAAGTGTTTTCAGAACTGGAATTGCAAGAGCTAGCAAAGGTAGCAAAAGAAAAATCAACACAGGACAATGACCATAATATGGAAGACAAATGGAAGCTAGAGGTACATATAATAGTGGAAGAAAACATACGTATCAATAGAGGAACAACTAATAGAAAAACCCAGAAATTATGAATTGACATAAGGGCCTCTCCACAAGGCGTGGAGCTGCTGGGGCAGGGTTTCTTTGTGTGCCCAACTGGAGGAGAAGGACACAGCCACCCTGTGTCATATCAGGCAAGCTGGCTGGGTTTCACGTTTCCAGGGGATGTAGCAGGCGAAAGTCCAATAAGTCAGTCCAAAGTCAGAAGTCCAGGAGATACAAAACAGATCCCAAATTGCCAAAGCCAAAACAAAAATCATAGTCAGAAGTTTGAATCCAAAGCCAAGGGTCAAGAGCGCAAGGCCCAAGATAAACCAGAGTGTGGATGCGAGCCAGAGAATTGACTTGTTGCTTCCAAGCCTCTGGGTACAGCCATCTAATTTCTAGAAAATACTCAATCCTTCTAAAACTGAGGGCTGTGGGAAACATTCATGTGGGAAACATTCATGCAAGCCTCCAAACTTTGTGTTATGAGTCCCTGCCGAAGCTTGTCCCTCACTCTGGCTAGTGGGGGAGGAGAATCTGGCGGTGATTCAGCTGTCTGTGATTCTAATTGCCCAGCATTTTCCTCAGCTGTAATTAACTTCTCAGATTCCAGATCTTCTTCAGCTGAACTCATGACACTGGGCTAATGAGTGTTTAAGAAGGCTGCCCAGGCCTGTCTTGCCCTCTCCCCGCTATTTCACCTGGAGGACAGGGTGCTGTGTGAGCGCCAAGTGTTTTTGCTTTTGGCCACGTGGCTCGCACTGCATCAGGGAGCACTGAGGAAGTTGGGCTGTGAATCGACATGGCCCTGCAGTCAGAGGGACCCATGGGGAAAGGGTCCTTTAGAGCCAGGGTAGGCTCTAAAGTAAAAAAAAAACTTAAAAGGTTGCTATAATGGACCTTCATTACAGAGTTTCAGGGTGAATTGGATATCCAGTGGCTGTGTCAGAATGGGTAGCCTCCCCTGGGACACCGCTCCACATAGGGGCTGTTTGGCATTGGCTGGATAGCCAGGGGATGGTCCCCCCACACACATGTGACACAGAGCTCCAGGCTTGATAGAACAAGCCAATGGTTGGATTAAGGACTCAGTCTCTTAGGGGCTTGAATGTGGATCCCACCACTGCCCAAGTTTAAGGGATATAGAAGGGGATTAATAATAATAATAATAATAATAATAATAATAATAATAATAATAATAATAATAATAATAATAATAATAATAATAATAATAATAATAATAATAATAATAATAATAATAATGATGATGATGATGATGATGATGATGATGATGATGATGTGATGAAAGCTAAGCTCCATGGAGTTAGTGCTAACAGCAAATGTCGACTCTGCCAAGAAAAAGATGAAACTGTGTCACACCTCATCTGTGAATGTCCAAAGATTGCACAAACAGATTACAAAGTTAGACATGATAGAGTGGTAAAGTTAGTGCACTGGTCATTATGCAAAAAATATAATTTGCTGGCCTCCCAAAACCCATGGGAACATCAGGTAGAGAAGGTGTCAGAAAATGAAGAAATCAAATCTTGTGGGATTTCCAGATCCAAACGGATAGACACCTTGAACATAACACACCAGACATAGTAGTAATAGAATAAAGAAATGTCCAGATGATTGACATTGCAATTCCAAGGAATGCCAGAGATACAAATAAAGAATTGGAAAAACTAGCAGAGTACAGAGACCTGGCTATCAAAACATCTCGCCTCTGGAAGAAACACACTTCAGTGGTCCCTGTAGTCATTGAGGCTTTGGGAACAATATCAAGATATTTCACATAGTACTATAGGCAGTCACATCATCAGGGCTACAAAACAACAGTGATATTAGGAACCGCATACATACGGCATTGATATTTAAGAGATACTTAGTTTTTTGGTTAAAAATTGTATCTGTTATACAATACCATTCAGTGTTTTTTATAATTTTAACTGTGCCTGTAGTTTTTTAACAATAGCAGCAGCAGCAGCAGCAGCAACAACAACAGCAGCAGCAACAACAACAACAACAACAACAACAACAACAACAACAGCAGCAACAGCAACAGCAACAGCAACAGCAACAGCAACAGCAACAGCAACAACAACAACAACAACAACAACAACAACAACAACAACAACAACAATAATAATAATAATAATAATAATAATAATAATAATAATAATAATAATAATAATAATAATAATAATAATAATAATAATAATAATAACAATAAAAACTGCACTGCTGGAAGGGTCCCTATGTATCATCGAGTCCAGCCACTGTCAAGGAGACACAGTGGAGAATTGAACTTCCAACCTCTGGCTCTGCAGCCAGAGACATAAACTACTAAGTTATCCAATGGGTAACTTGGAGATTCTATATGGTCATTAGCAAAACATTTCATAGTCTTCATATTTCACATACAAACATATAAATATTCACACACCTATCTTCCCTAAATTTAAACTCCTTTCAATTCAGTTAAACTGGTGAAATGTGCCCCACAGTTAGTGCTGGCTTCCATAAATGACATAAATGTTATGTAAAGTAGTTTCTTTTGTTTTTCAGGAAGGCAGTTATGTTAGTCTGTTCTTGGAAAGAAAGACAAAAAGAGTCATGTGACTCCTTAGAAATGGTCAGAATGAGCATAAATCCCCCTGGCTCATGCTGCCCAGGGGAAAAGCCAGGGAGAAAGCATTCCTTTTCTTTCTGCCGCATCATGTCCAGGCTGATGTGGGCCCTTTCAAGCTGCTCCTGCCCTGTCCACAAACATCCCATCTGGGCACTTTCCACTAGCTATTGCTGGTGGAAGCATTGTGACCGAGTGGTTTCTACCAGCGAAGTTTCTGCAGAAAGAATGAGAATATGTGCATTTGCATTACACCCACATACACCCACACACACATTTCCCTTACACAGGCACACCTGTGCTGACGTCACTTGGGAGATATTCATCAAAATTACTGTTTCCCTTTTGTTCCTAGAATTGGTGAAGCCAATGCAGTGAAGCAGGCTTGTCCAACCTTGGCCCTCCAGATGTTCTTAGACTACAGCTCCCAGAAGCCTTCACCACTACCTCTGCTGGCCAGGATTTCTGGGAGTTGAAGTCCAAGAACATCTGGAGGGCCAAGGTTGGACACTACTGCAAGGCCAGGAAGTATACTTTAGTCAGCTGGTCGGGGGGGGGGGAAGGCTCAGGGAGGTCCTACACATATGTATAACATGAACTTTTCTAATAGACAGTGATCCACTTCTGGAGGGTGGAAGTATCATGCACATATGCACAGGTATACAGTGATTTCATACATTAGGCAGTGTGTTCCAACCAAAGCACAGGCAAAGTCCTTTCCATTAAAAGAGGGGGGGGGACACAGATTACCCCAGGCAATTAATGACTATGCACTAACAAGCAAACATCTGACCACTGTGTTAATAGCTCAGGAAGAACAAGCTATCACTTTGGAAAAGTTACTTTCGGACTGTAAGTCTGAGAATCTCCAGCCCAAAATTAGCCATGCTATTTAAGGAATTTGGAACTGTTGCCCAAAAATAACTTTCCCAAGTTCTGGGGTGGACATGATTTTCTGACACTTGTTGGATGAAAGCTCATTGCTATTCTTGCCCACTCAGTCTTCCAAGTGCACTCTGCTTGCTCTTTGGATGTCAGCTATGCCAGCTCTCAACTTGTTTGCAGCCCCTGACGAAAACAGAGGGGTTGTTTATTTGCTTGTTTCAAATGGAACATATTTCTGAAATTACCTTACCCAATTGACAGGACTGAGTTAATGACCAATCTGCATGAGAAAGGATAGCCATGGAAATAAACAGAATGAATCACTGTGGCTTAGCATATGCATGAAAATAAGAACATCTTGTTTTTTTAGATGTGTGACATGCATGTTGTAAAGAAAGTATATAAGAATAACAAAAAGAAGAATAATCCTATTAGATCCAATGCTCATATATTTAAAAAAGGCAAAACATCACATAGATTGACAAATAACCAGGGATGAATGACTCACTCAGTTTGGATCTTTCTGTTTCTCATTTTTCCAGACACTAGTTTGTTCTATTCTCCCTTCCTATCTTTAAAAAAAGCCACATGAATATTTGTAACTTTGCAAACCTTCGTGGAGATCATGTAACTAAAGCAAATATAATTATACAATCTGTCCAAGATAAAAGTCTCTGGCTGTGGAGCCAGAGGTTGGGAGTTCAATTCCCCACTGTGCCTTCTTGACTCTCAATGATCTAGAGAGTCCCTCCATCCCTGCAGTTCTAAAATTAATGTTGAACTTTCCCATTTATTTGCTTCCCCCTACCCCAATTTTGCAATGTCTTGCCTGATGAAAAGTTCTGAATGCCTTCCCCCCTTTTCCTTCTTGGTATGCCTGAAATCCAACGTCTACGTTGGCTTGGGCATGTCATGAGAATGGCTGATGGTTGGATTCCAAAGGATCTCCTGCATGGAGAATTAGTGCAGGGAAATCACCCCAGAGGGAGACCACAGCTGCGATACAAGGATATCTGCAAGCGGGATCTGAAGGCCTTAGGAATGGGCCTCAACAGATGGGAAACCCTGACATCTGAGCGTTCAGCCTGGAGGCAGGCGTTGCATCACGGCCTCTCCCAATTTGAAGAAACCCTTGTCCAGCAGGCTGAGGCAAAGAGGAAGTCACAAAAGCAGCGAAATCAGGGAGCTGGACAGGGGACAGACTGGATTTGTCTTCAGTGTGGAAGGGATTGTCACTCTCGAATTGGCCTTCTCAGCCACACTAGATGCTGTTCCAAGTCTTCCATGCGGAGCACGTTATCATAGTCTTTCGAGACTGAAGGATGCCTAATGAATGCCTGAAATCCAGTAGTAAGTCACAACTAGAGTAGACCCATTAGATTAGTGGGATCTTGGTGAGCCATAGGATCCAATGATTTAATGGGCCTAACTTAGTTTTGAGTTTCACCCAATATTTTGCAGGGTCAATGCAGATATTACTCAACTCTGCCTGTTTATGACAGACTACATAGACTACATTTTAAAAATCTTTTCGTTATGGCACTGCTTGGGTGAAATAGGCCCATATAAAATTGAAGCATGGGAGTGGTGAATCCTGTGGCCTATTCATACCTTCTATAAGGATATAGCAGAGGGGAACAGAGGCAAAAGGAAAGCAGGGCTCAGCTAAGAAGCTACAGGGCGTTTGCCTGTCCCAAGTTGTCATCCGGCAGCTGTTCCATCAGGTTGCATAGGTGCTCAAAACCAGTGCCATTTATTTTGCTTTCCTTTTCTCTCTCCTCCACGGTTCATCTTGTATGCTAGCATTTTGAATTGATAAGATAGAGGACAGGGACTGTCTGATTTTCAAAGCTAAGCAGAGTTTTGTTAGGTTAGTTCTTTAAGGAGAAACCACCAAGGGATACCAGAGATCACCAGGTAGGTCTAGGAAAATATCTTGCCTAAATTCCTAGAAAACTGCCACTACTCCCAATTAACAATATTGGCCTATATGGTTGCAGTAGAAGCCAGCTTCCTTGATTACATGTCTTCTTATTTACATGCCATACTTCTAAGAGACTTTCCAGGGATACAGTTGGGTAAAAATGTTGTTCATAAAGTATTGTGATGTCTCGGCCAGGGTTCTGAAGTGGCAGGTCATTCCCCTTGTGAAGACAATGAAAGGCAATGAAAAAGAGAAGCAAGAATGAATGATTCTGTTTCACTTTGCAAAAAATAATATCTCAGATTTCTGCATACAGTATTACTCTCAGATAGCACAACATGTTAGGCAGAAACCTACACTTAAACTGGTTTTCTAAAGACAATGGAGCATGATCCGGTCATACTAAATATTTGTAAGATTTAAGTCAATGGCAAGTGATGATATAAAATATAAATCCCAAAGCACAAGCTTGGTCACTGTTTGGAATCCAGTTCCTTGTATTAGCAAACAGAGGTTGCACAGCATATTAAAAGTTAACCAGTTTAGGAAATGCTGACTATCAGGATTTTATCAGGATCAAAATAAATGTACGAGTATGTTCTTCAAGAAATGAAATAAGAAGGCCTTTATCTTCATAATTTGTTGTTGCTGCAGTAACAACGCTGATAACCTGATATGTGTTGAAGCGCTAGCATATTTGGTTTTATTGCTTTGTCAAAATATTAAGAATATCAATATATCTCCATAATTCAGTGTAATACAACAAAGTATTTTCTCGCCAGATATAGCAAAGATTGTATTATACTTTGGAGAGCATAGGTAATGATGACAAAGTGATCTGTGTTCTATTTCTACATTAATATCTGGCTTGAATAAAGCTTGAAATATAGCCTCAGTGCTAAGAGCCTTTAATATTAAGATCTTTAACCATTATTTATGTGACTGAAGATGGGGTTTAGCATAATAAAACAAAATGGGCATCTAGAATGAAGATGACTAAAAGACAATTGAAAACAAGGTAAAATAGTAAATTATACACTACAGTAAATTTGCCTTTATGACATTACCTCATTTATTTTTGATTTGTTAGAGCATGTAATTTCTCACTTTGGTACATTTAGAATTGGACATTCCTCAGAGAGAATATCCTAGGTGAAAAAGTCTTAACACTAGAGCCTTGTCACATAAGTTGGTTTCATGCAGGCAGTTTTAGATACTTCACTGTACCTCTTGGTTTACAGCAGTTTGCCGTTGTATGTCTTCCCCTGTGCCATGCAAAATGAAAAGCGGGTGGGCTCAGCTGGAATGTCATGAGTAAAGAGGTAGGATCTGTACACAGGTCAACTGCTGCATCAAATATAACATGGCAACATATTGCAACTACTCTGTTGCCACAAGAGATAAATATTCCAGGTGATATAATAGCTATGTGTTCATGCTAATCTCTAACAGCACTCTGTTCTAAGATTTCACAAAGACCAAACTTCTAATCTTTCAGGTGTTCTGAATTGTGTGGGGCAAATGCACTAGGAGATAAAAATGTGCTAGTCTTGCCCTCCTTGCAATTTCTGGTTACTCTCCAGATGAGGAAGACAAGTTTCTGAGTAGGAAGGCTTGTGTTATCCATAGACACTCTTCACATGATTGGGAATACTGGTTGCTGAGTATACACAAATGTGTGGTAAACATCTCTGAGTAGCACAGGTGTTCCTATTTCAAAGTCACCGTATTTGGTGGCCAAACAGAAGTTGTGACAGAGGGGGTATGAGCAATGCTCTCTTCCTGCTCATGTTCATACTCTACAGCATTCAGAATGCTTGAATAGGGGATGTGAAAGTCCATATGGATGCATTCTAGAAAGGAGAAGCAACATGAAAGAGTTTCTGGATATTTTATTAACAGTAGACATACTTATGAGCTAACTTGATAAGCAGAAGCCTACAATGATAAACAAATGATTCTGTGGTTGTTGTAGGTTTTTCAGGCTGTCTGGCTGTGTTCTTGAGCACAGACAGAGTTTTGAGTCCTGTCCTCTAAAGATGTTGTTGTACGCTGCTCAGAGACCACTGAGACCAATGGCACGGCTAAAAAATCTTGTAAATAAATAAAATATAAATAAGATGCCAGTCACATAGACTGGTGAAACGTCAGGAAGAAATACCCCAAGAACACGGCCAGACAGCCTGAAAAAACTACAACAGCCATTGGATCCCGGCTATGAAAGCCTTTGAGACTACAAAGGATTCTGTGTTCCCCTATGTGTGTACCCTGCATATTCAAAACCAGTGTGCCAGAGAGAGGAATAGCTGGGACAAGTGTAGACAACCTGGTAAACTTTGGGAGTTCTAGACTACATATTCTATACTCCACAAGCAGCTTTTCCAATGGTCAAATCATATGAGTGCTGTAATCTAAGACATCAGGGGGCAACTAGTAATTCTGCATGTTCACGTAATAGTGTATGAGAAGGAACATCTCAACATGTAATCTCCATCCAAAAGAGTCTGATATGGCACCAGCTCATTCCATTACATGGATTGTTTGCCTCTGTTTTAGGTTAGAAGTCTGACTCTACCAGTTATTGGTATAAAAAGTCAAATCTACAACTTGGAGAGGACATTTATTAGAATCATCTAAAATGCTGTAAAACTGTGTAAACTTCTTCAGAATTTTTTTATCACGTTAAAACAGGGAATGGAAGAAGACATCACATAGTTCCAAAATTAGGTCATATGTGAGGTTTGCAAGAAAATGAAGTCCCTCAATAGACCTAAATGTCACAAGTAAACAGTTCTTAAAATACAGTTTTTCTTAAATTTGATTTCAAGAACAGATCATTGGAACTGTTATGAATCAGGATTCTACCCTAAAAAATAAAGTGGTACCCATACTCATCACCTTCCTTGATGGTGACCTTCCTTGTCCCTCCTCCAAGATGTCATGCTCATGGATACTGTGTAATCCAACCAGCTACCTGAGTTCTCCCTTTTCTGGTTCTTCCTAGTTAACTTCACATACGGCCAACTGAAATTTACTAAGACTGAAAGGTCTCATCTGCCTTTCAGATAAATGTTATGATCTGAACCTTATCCGAATTCAACTGTGGCCAGAAGTTTATGTAATTTTATTGATTCTATCCTGACTTTTGATTTGTAATGTTTATGTTCATATACTGTATGTATGTCGGTTTGCATTTACCCTGCTTTTCTTTTATATTGAGGAAGTGGCAGGGTGGCAATCTTTGACAAAAGCAAGGGATAGTTTGAGGACTTCATACAGCACCCAGGTGTAGCTGGTGTAGCTTCCTAACACACACACACACACAGAGAGAGAGAGAGAGAGAGAGAGAGAGAGAGAGAGAGAGAAAACCAGTATATACGTTACCATATACTGTATGGTGTGGAGCAGTGGTTCTTTGTGTGTTTTTCAAGTCCTGTTCTGACAGCATTTAATCCATTTTGTGATATACAAAGAAAGATTGCCTAAAATGTACCTGTGCCAGGGTCATATCTTTGGATCATTGACCATAATCAATCAGTTACACAATGAGAGGAGCAATGATGAGCATTGATGAGGTGATCAAAGAGACAATTTCCATTGTTGTTTGGTAACCTGAAGTGGGGAGACTCTTCTATCTATGTTAGCTTTCCAAGTGAGCCAGAGATAAAGGGTTTTTTTTTTCCATGTTCTGTCCCACATGGAGAGTCTATGCAGATGGAATTGCCTTCTCCTCTTCAGACTGTCACTTTCAAAGGATGAAAGCTATGAGAGTTGATGTGGAACTAGCACACTTCTCTTATCAAGTGAGCTTAAAGAATGTCTGCACAGGGCCACTCTTTTCCTTACTGCAACAACAAGAAACTAATTAGCACTAATAGAAACTAGGAGGCAGGCTAAAAGGTGTCCAGCCTTTTTTGAACACTGAATAATGCTAGACATATTTAGAAAGTCCTTTATCAAAAAAACACACTTTAGTGAACTGGAAAGTGGAATAATTCTAAATTCTAACAGCAGGGTTGGCCCTACCATTAGGCAGAGAGAGGTAGGCACTTCAGGCAGCATGAAACAGCCACAAATGTGTAGTTGATTACTGTTTTTTAAAATTATTTTTTTTATATTTTTATTCTATTCTATTCATGCCCCATCTTCCTCCCCAAAAACAATTTCCTGAGGACGGAGAGAGGTTCTTGTGGGATTGATTAAAAATAATCCATATAATTCCTAACATTAGTCCTTCTGCTGTTTCTGAAACCCTTGACAAGTGTGTAAGCTTAACCAATAGTAAGGCTCTCCAAGTGGTTCTTTAAAAAATATAGTAATTCACACTCCTCCCATTCTCAATAGACTGTATCATTTTAAGCAAGAAAATGTTAACAGAACTGCTTACAAAAATGGTACCAAAACAAATTTAAATATAAAAGGGAGAAATATCAGAAGTCAAGCAGGTTTCAAATGGGTGTACTATCTGTCCTGTTCCTGTTCCATAAAATTGTGCCTTTATTCTCTCTTAGTCCAATGTTTAGTATTTTGATCAAAATGTGTGTTTGTGTGTGAAATATCATTTGTTTCTTGTAATCTATTTCCTAATGTTTAGGAATTTATTAGACAGCCATTTTCCATTTCAGAAAAAATAATATCCCTCCCTCCCCCCCATGAATATGATAGTTATCCTTTCCATAACAGAGTGTAATCATCATGAAAGGAAATATATCATATAAAGAAAACAATATATATTAACCGCTCCAATAAAATCCTCAAATATATTGGTTATGACTTCAAAATAATATAATTTTAGATTGGCATATGCAGTGTTAAGACTTTAAAATGATGTACATTAAAACATATTGAAACCATTTCTTAGAATCATGCTTTCTGGAGTAATGACTTTTGCCAAGATATATTCTTAAGTATCTCTAGTGTAGTATGCCTTAGAACTTGATTACAGCACCATCTACTGGGTATTAAACCTTTTCCCCCCTTATGTGTCTCTTATATCCCCCCTTCACTTTTGAAATAAAAAGATACTATAATTTTTCCCAGGTAGCCACTCTCTGTGTGTATGTGTGTGTTTTATACATATATATTCATGACAGCACACACTCAATACCACTTCACATTAATGTGCTGGAAGATGCCTGTTAGCTGGAATGGACTAGAAAGACCAATTCACATGTTTAAATTGCCATGTTAAAAGTATGGATTGAGTAGACCAGTGTGTGCATCATTCAGCATGTGGTAATGTGATCAAAACAACTGCAACAGAAACAAATCCATTGAGTTTCCACTGAATAAGTCTTTTAACCTGAAATGTGGGGGGAGGGCTACAGCATTTTAAATTTTCAGTAAACTATTTTCCAGTGCCTGTTGATGGCCTCATATTTTTTTTCTCTCCCTCTGCTCAATGAACTTACCTCCCCATTTCGCTTTTCCAGGAACCACCACACAGATGGAGGACATTTGTGATGCTCTCAGGTCCTCTTTCTCTGACTAACAGAAAGCAACAGTGGAAGCAGTACTGCTTCTATATTCACTGTTGTCATTACTTCTGGTATACTCCTACTTATGATTCCATGTTTTTAGTTCAACAGAGCTATACTATAAGGTATATTTACCGTGGATCATTCAACATACCCCCCCTCAAAACCTAAGCATATGTAGCTGCCATACACTATGTCACAGCATGGGATTATGTGCCTCAGTGTTGTCTATACTGACCAACAAGAGAATTCCTAGAGATGTGAATCATATGCTTTTCAACTGAGCCACAAACC
Organism: Pogona vitticeps; assembly: GCF_051106095.1. NCBI lineage: Eukaryota > Metazoa > Chordata > Lepidosauria > Squamata > Agamidae > Pogona > Pogona vitticeps. Next base: position 70,865,629 of record NC_135785.1, read on the forward strand.
TTCCCTGAGTAAATTTAACAGATTAGAATCATCATTGTGTATCCAATGGAAAATGGAAGTCTGCATTATCTCTGGAATGGCAGTCATCATTTTTAAGCCAAGAAGACTGATTATTGATTGATGTAATCAATACCAATGGTGCATTATTCCTCTATACGTTGTCAAGAAACTGATACTAGTGTTAGCATGTTCCCTGGGCTAGAAGCTAGATGAGGAAAACAATGTGATCAATCCACCAACTGTCCCAGTTACAGTTTTGGAAGGATTTGGTCCCATGTTAGTCAGCAAACAGGTGCAGGAAAAACTAATGACAAAAAGCACTACATTTCAACTCTGTACTGTTTAGTGTTAGCCACACTGTATATCTCTACTCCATTTATGGACTTTATTCACCACATTGGTTTTTCTTCTTCTGTTACCCTGTTTCCCTGAAAATAAGACCTAACCTGAAAATAAGCCATAGTATGATTTTTCAGGATGCTCGTAATATAAGCCCTACCCCCCAAATAAGCCTCAATTAAGTGAAACCCTGCCCTCCACCATTGTGCAACAACTAGAAGAAAATGACATGACTGTATTTGAATAAATGTAAACTGTTGTACATGAAAAAAATAAAATATCCCATGAAAATAAGCCCTAAAGTGTTTTTGGAACAAAAATTAACATAAGGCCCTGTCTTATTTTTGGGGAAACACGGTAGAAATACAAATATATTTGTAAAAAATGTTGTTATTGGGAAAAGGCAAGTCATTTCTATAGAACTTCCTTAGAGATATTATTTGGCAGATATACTCAACATGTTTGCCACATACCCCTATAACCTTATGTCTTCAAGAGGATTTTCCTAGGACAACGTACTAAAAGCAAGCTCTATAGAATTCAATCACACTTATTTATCAGAATGAAAGGGATTGTGTTATCATTTTACTATAAAAGAGAAGAATCTCCCCTTGTTTTTAATTTTAAAAAGTATTTCACTTTTTTAAAAAAAAGCTTTTCTGGCACAAATTATACATTTTTTTCTCTCAAGCCTAGTTAGTACCATGTTTTCAAACATTTGCTAAGAAATGTGGTCCTCACCGACCAGATAGGCGGGGTATAAATTAAATAAAATAAATAAATAAATAAATAAATAAATAAATGTCAAGAAGTGGTACAATTTGTGGCACCATTTGTATGGCACATAAAAGTAATCTAAGGAAGTTCTAATGATACTGAACTCACACTTGGCCGAAAGACTTGCCAGCATAGCTAACAGAAAGCCACATCATTCACAGAAGCTTTATTGTTCTGCCAGCAGAAGACATGTTTTTCATTATGCAGAGCATCGCCTATGAAACTTAACACTTGTACAAATGATGAGGTCCTGCATTATTATGCTAGCAGAATTTCTTGATTGGCAGAAGCTCTATAGGATACTGGCCCATATCTTAAACCTATTGCCTAAAGTGCCATGAAGCAAGTACTTGGTATACTTCATCCCTACTTAGGTGCTATTGCACCCTGTCAAGAATAAGGTGTGAGGGGAGCATCTCTCCCTGTCACCACTTTCTCCATGTAAGCAGGGATAAGAGTTTCACAAGGAGAGGTTCCTGTAAACTTTACATAGGAGTAACAATCAAGTCTTTCCAGGGTTCTAGAACCGAATAGTACAGTTGTGATTACATTCTGTCTTCAAATAAATTATAGAATTCAGTTGTTGTTGTTTTAAAAAAATCAGATGTGTTTTATTTAAATTATTTTAATGAAGATCATATGTGGAAGCCCAGAAGTGATAAAACATTTTTATCCTACTTTATGACTCATCCTCATTCCCATACTTATCCATAAGCAAATAAGAGTCTGCTAAACAAATTGTGTGTGTGTGTGAATGCTTTTCAGCTAAGTGGCCCCACTGGATGGGCCTGCATATTACTTTGGATACTGGGCATCACAATCAAAATGAAACTTGTGTCCAAGAAGCAAAAGTAGAGGTGTGAACTCCAGCATGACCATGGAATCCTGGGAGTTGTAGTTTAAAAGACAGATGTTTCCTATCTCTGAACAGGAGTATGTTCTTGTGCCTATTTCATTGTACCCTAAATAGGCATGTTAAAATATAAGAAATCTTCCAAATGTGGCCACTGTCACAGTGATATAATTTTAAAGAATGTCACAATTTGTGGGGCAAATCATTGGCTTGCAGCTAAAACTGAATTGCAGGAGCAGTGCAAGATACCAGACCTGAATCAGAGATAGTTCAGCACTTTGGAGAGCTCCTGAACCCTAGGAGAGATTCACTGCCTGTCTGTAATTGGAGTCACCAGCCTTCACCTAATGGTTCTTTCATATCATGTTTGTCTGCTTCCCATAAGCATCTGGATGGCCATTCATTGGGAATCCCAGCAACCTTGATTTAAAGACATAATGCCTTAATGCAGGAAGTTTGCTTGCAAATGTGGGAATAAGTTTTAATTTAATTTATAATGTTTTCATCTCAGATTCTGAGTAAAATGCCTTAAACCTTGTATTTCAAATATAGAGACAATATTTGGTAGGGACACACACACACCCTGCTCTAGTGTAAGATGCCCAGTGCATGAGAGATGAACAACCTTCTTCCATATGTATGAATTTTACTAAGCTAGTAATCCATAGTTTAAAGAACTTTTTTTAAATTTAATAAAGAGGTTATTTTACACTTTGATCTGCAAAACACTCATACCTCCAGCACATTGCCTTTGTGAAATATCCCTCTACATGAAAATATAGACAGTTAGTTTTTTCTTCCAAAGTGAAACACTGCAAGGTCTTTCATTACTGGTTTATTATGCTTTCTGTATCTTTGCTCATTTTTCACCAGTATTGCATTAAGTATTGATATTGATTTCTTGTAAATGGTACAGAAATGGATGGCTCACAGTTTTTGTTATTGTTCTGTAGCACTTGTATGTAATTTATTATAGCTGCAGTGGAACCTGCCCCTCGCTGCCAGGACTTAAATTAAATGTGCCATGTTTTGGCCCTTAGTAGTCAAGCACATTTCTCATTTTGGGATCTAAAATTACTATGTATAAAGTAACTTTTTGCAGGGACTTCTTGCATCTTATTTTTTAAAAATATAATGTCATTAAGTTTCATGATGAACATGTAGTGATGGCTAAATGAATTGCATTGATTTCTGCCATCTGTATATTTTAAAAACCCTGAACTAGACTTGACACGCACACACTGACCAGTTTATATTGTTGTAAACTGCACGTTGTTTGGGGTTCACAGTATCCTGTGGAGATTCATGGGTTGATGTGCAAAAACAACTTTTATCACACCCCTGTTTCTACTTCCAATCCAAAGAAAGAGAGCTTTGATTTAATTCTGCTGAGGGTCTGGATTCATCTGTTATTTTCAATTTCCCATTTCTTCTTTTTCCATTTCAATTCACTCCAGATTTTGAGAATTTTCCATCCTGAACTTTGAGATATTTTTAAGTTTGCTTGAAAATATGTACACATTTTCACACATTTTTCTCCTCATGCAAACATTTCTATCTGATATCCTCTTTTTTTGCAAACAGTAAAATGTTTAATGGTTGTTGTGGGTTTTTTGGGCTCTTTGGCTGTGTTCTGAAGGTTGTTCTTCCTAATGTTTCACCAGTCTCTGTGGCCGGCATCTTCAGAGGACAGCACTCTGTGCTCTGGTATAGTTTGCTTGGGAGTGGAGTATTTATGGCTGTGAGACAGGCTTTTGTCCTATTCAGGGGATGGTTGATTAGTGTGTCTTGTTGTGGGTGTATTGTTGTGATAAGGAGGAGAGATGATCTGTCACTGTGATTGATGAGTGTCATTAGCTGGTCCTTGTGTGTAGTGATCACAGATCCTTGTGGCTGGATAGATTTCGTTGACCTTTTGCATGCTGTATTTTTGAGAGCTGGGAGCCACGTTTTGTTGAGTTTCAAACTTTCCTCTTTTTTGTTGAAGTTCTTCTGGTGCTTGTGGATTTCAATGGCTTCCCTGTGCAATCTGACGTAATGATTGCTGGTGTTGTCCAATATTTCATTATTTTGAAATAGAATTTTATGCCCAGCTTGTTTTAGGGCATGTTCAGCTACTGCAAATTTTTCTGGTTGTTTTAGTCTGCAATGTTTAGTTTCAGGTTTTGCAAGTAATTTTTCTAATCCCAGGTAGCTGGCTCAAGGTTGACTCAGCCTTCCATCCTTCCGAGGTCGGTAAAATGAGTACCCAGCTTGCTGGGGGGGCAATGTGTAGCCTGTATAATTAAAAAATTGTAAACCGCCCGGAGAGTGCTTGTAGCGCTATGGGGCGGTATATAAGTCCAATAAATAAATAAATAAATAAATAATGTAACTTGGACTACAATTAAAAATAATTCCTCCTCAAACTGTGTTCATTCTCTCTATTGGTAAGTCACCTGCCTTCTGGTTAATCACTTACCACAAATGATACATATACTGGATCTGACCCAAAGGGCACAAAGAAAACTTGTTTCCATGGGAGAAGTGCTCCTACAGTGGAAAGAATCTTCTTCCCCTTTTAAAAGCTATCCACACTCATGGTCGTTGCTGCATCTTGTGGTAACAAATTCCACAGTTCAGCTGAGGGGAAGAAGAAACTGTCAAGAGCATGAAAGATACCCTTCCATTTGAAGAATACTCATGTTGTTGTAGGAAGTGAACTTTTGGATCACATCTGTTATTAGGAAGCAAAAGAGCTACTTTAGTCAAGTCCATGACTTGGCTATGTCCTGTGCAGACCTATCAATTCCAGCCTGCTTTTGGAGAAAAAAGGTCTTTGTGAAGTTTGCTAGATGCAAGACAGTAACATTAATCCCACCGTTCCTCAGCAGCAGCTGAACCAATTTCTAGCCTTGTAGAAGGTGTGAGAGGTAGAGTGGGTCAAGAAGTACAAGTTGGGTCATAGCTATGTAGAATTTGAACCTAGTTTAACAGTCCGTAAAATAATATCAGCACCTTTTTTCTGAAATGATAAAATGTTTCCTGATTTGCTCAGCTTCATATTCATCCTGAAGGTGAAAGCTGGGAAACAATGCCACAGATCCTGATACATAAATTATGCTGCTGTAAGGGAGATAATGTCACTGACAAGGGGAGATTGATTGTAATTAAAGATTTCCCCAGAGCTTCCACAACTCACATGCAATGAAACTATTGTGCATGAGTTGTGTGAACCCTGGCCTTGAAGCAGGAACTGTTTAATTAGAGGTAGCCTGTCACTGCTGGTGACATCATTTCCCTTAAACTGGTGTAATATGCAAAACAGGACTTTGGCCAATATAAAAGCATAATCACATCCCCATGCATAATAACATTTCTACACATTTCTACCAGCTTGACTTATAAATTCATTGGGATATTGAAAGATAGTCATGCTTGGATAGTCATACATGGTGCAGTGGTTAAACTGCAGTACTGCAATCAAGATTCTGCTCATGACCTGAGTTAGAACCTAATGGATTCAGGAAGCTGGTTCAAGTTTGACTCAGCCTTCCATCCTTCTGAGGTTGGTAAATTGAGTACCCAGATTATTGGGGGCCCCAATGTGTAGCCTGTATAATTATATTGTAAACCACCCAGAGAGTGTTTTAAGCACTATGGGGTGGTTTATAAGCAGCACACTTTGCATTTTTTTTACTTTGGCTTGGGCAAATTTCCAGTAATGAATCATGTTAGAAGAGTTCTGCTGAATCAGACCAAGGGTCTCTCTAGTCCAACATTCTTTTCACACAGTGACCAAACAATTGTCTTTATGGGAACATCACACACAAGACATAAGAATGAGAGCAGTAACATCTACCTACTTGTGCTTTCCAACAACTGGGAAAAGAGACCTATTTGTTCTGGTACTGCAGACAATATATCCACGTGTCACGACTCACAGCCACTGGTAGGCCCATTCTTCACAGACCTGTCCAATCTGCCTTCAAAGTTACGTAGGTTGTTGATCATCTTCTGGCACTGAATTCCACAGTTCAGCTATGGGGAAGAGAAAGCCAACAAGGGTATTTCATGTACAAATACGCAGGAAAGCTTCCCTAGCACATCTTGTGTCTTAGATTTGTCAGAAAGCTTATATGAATGAGAATAAGATGGCAGATGCTACCAATCTCTGATCTCAGGGACTGGGTTGGGACCAAAAAGAAGAGCTATCTTTCTTTATGTATAGGACCCAAATGGTTGAAGACCGTTGATAAATCACACGAAGACTTGCTTTGGGAACAAAGTTTGGATAGTGGAATTGTTAACATGCATTGGTCTGTTAAATATTTCAAACACTGCTGTCCAAATAGGATTTGGGAGCTTCAGTTTAGAAGTAAATTATTGGAAAGGGACTGAAAATGTTAATCTCTTCTGTTTCTCAAGAAGACACAAATGTGCCTACTTGCCGTAGAGCTTGACATTTAGACATTTAAAATAGGGAATTGATCCCCTCTGATGCCAAATCAGTGTGGCTATGCACCAATCTACTAGCCTGGCCTCATCCAGAAAACACAGCTCACTCCACAAATGCTGATGAGGTATTTGATGTTAGCATAGTGCAAAGAGAAATCTTCAGCATCAAAGGTGTTAATCTTATCATCCAGTACTGGTGTCCAGCAACTCTCCCTTAGCTCAGGAAATTAAAGGATGAGATCCTGAAGGCAACTATTTCATGGTGCTTTAAACAGATGAACTTCTTAACATTTTATAATCTAGGAAAGATTGATTTGTTGGTGACTGTAAGGCTTATGGTATTAACCATTTGCTGAGCATAAAGAAAGGACGAACACATTAACTGCTATCTGAAGTATCAAAGGCGATACTTCTGTGATGATATAATACCATGAACTACTAAACAGCACTTTAAATTTTTTGAAAGGGAAACTTATTGCACAAAGTTGACAATAGTTTTTGTCCAGTGTTTTGATGCATTTTGGTATTTGTAAGTCATCAGCTCCTTAATCACCTTTTTTCTTTCTCACCAGAGCAATAACCAATTTCATTTTAACAGATACTTCTGAGATTTCATTTGTGTCACTCACCTCTTATTCTTTTCCAGCTTGACAATTTACTTTTAGTTATAATACTTCCTTAAGTAAAAAGGGGAATATTTCTCCTTGATGCATACTTGACCTTGAATTCAATTCCTAGTTTAATCCAAAAATCTGGAGGACCAAATGTTCCAAATGGAGATGTGGAGTCATCTCAACATCATCTCAAATTTGATCAAGACCATCCATCTTGACATGGATAGACAGCCTCTTGAATATTGTCTGATGTCTGTGGTATCTTTCACTTCCTGTGCAAGAATAAGATAACAAGAGCTTTCCCCAGTGCATTTTCTGTATTCTGTGCAAAAACTGATACCTCCTTTTTTGTGAAGCTAAGCACACTCTCACAACAGGCGCAACCGAGTGCCTTGGTTGACAAACACACAGACAACATTTTCAATGTGAACATATTTGTTGGTTCATGCAAGAATGCAAAACTTGTTGCACTTTCTACTTTTTTGTATTTTTGCATTATTTTGGGAGCCCTCATGGGTTGTGAATCGATACATAAATAGTACTGATAAATAAGAGGTCTAATGTAAAAAATATATCTTCATAATCAGTTCTATGTACTAGAATAACATTCTCTTCCTTTGTTCCTTTGCAGCAGAGATAAGAAAGGTGGGAAACAAGGCAAAATTCAGCACTGAAAGAGCCATGATTTGAAGTTATACAGGAGGAAAAGTAAATGCTAAATGTGAGCCATCAAAGAATCTTCAGAAGCTCCAGACCAACTTTTAAAAAGGAGAGAAAAGCAAAATCTCTTAAGAGAAAGAAAGGCATATAAAAATTGAAGCAGAAAAATCCTGAGGGATATCTCTAATATGCCCTATCTACAAATTACTAGCAGACCTTTATGGTAGCTTATCGCCCATAAAAAGCTTCAGAGTACTCATTACTGATGATGGTGGTAGTTTTATGATTCCTACTCTCCATAAGGAAAGACCACAGTGTGGTTCAAAAAGCACTTCTGAATGACAGAGAGCGTGGCTAAAATGGAAGAGTGCTGCAGTGGAAAAGGTGCTCATTTGAAGTCCAGTTACTATCCTGTGACTTCTATATTTGAAGGATGGAAATGAGGGGTGTAAGTGACATCTGGAGGTATAGAATGAATTTTTCCCCTCCCTAAGCAAACTTAGCAGCTGGTCTCACACAATGGTTTGTATTTCCTCCAGGGTTGCCAGTCAACACAGCCATGGTGTATCCCAACCATTTTGTTCCAATTAAAAAAAGGCAAATGCATTTTTTTATGAGGGAACTATGTTTATGCTAATGTAGCAACAGGGCAGACAGCATAGATTTCCTGTACTCTTCCCTAAACAAAATACTACTACACAATGCTATCATTTCTTCAGGTAAGCTCTTGCAAAAAGCAGTTGTGGAGGCAGGGGAGATGAGAGGGGTGAAAAAAAGCAAAATACATTGAAGTCTTTATGTCTTGATCCTGTCCAATTTGCAACAGAGTTCAGTAAAAAGCAGATATTCAAAGTACGGCTCTTACAGATGACATGCTATTGATGATGGAATGCAGCGGGAAGTATCTGCGGTGCTGATGGAGAACAAAGACATGAAGAAAGTTTTTATCCTCCTTTCTGTTATTTTCTTTTTTTAAAGATAAAAATTCAGCTTTGACTTCAAGGCTGTGTCTGTCTTATCTGAAGATTATGGACCCTTGATAAGTAAAGATTAAGTAGTCACTAGGATAATTTATAACTGTAGCTTTAACTTTTCAACTACTTTCAGAAATGTGTGTATGTGCATGTTGTCCCTAAACAGTAGAGAAGGAATATCGTCCTTTACCAGAGAAAGGGATAGCAATAATAATAATAATTTGTATTTTTTTTTTGCATAATACTACACATCTACACACACCATGCCAGCCATGATGCAAAAAGAAAAGAAAGAAAAGAAAAAAGAATCAAGTGCACAAGGCAGGAAGAGAGGACGATGGAAGCAGAAACAGCTTTGCCTGTTGATGCTTCTGCTTAAGCTCAGCCAAATATTCTGCGCCAGAGTATTGACTTAAATGCTTTCACTGATATTGGCTGTTGGCTTGAAACTGTGGATGAAACTTTGAAAACTGAACTTATCAAGAGAGGGACAGTGGAACTCCAGAAGAAGGATGCATTGTTTCCAAAAGACAGTGATGGCAGGTAATTTTCGAAGGAATGGTTCTACATGAATTTGGACAATGGTGAGACTATGTTAAGGACATGTTTGGTGTTTTCTTCTGTAAATTGTGCTGCATATTGCTTTCCTTGCATGCTTTTTTTTGAAAGCCAATGGGAAAGGTCCTTTTGCAAAGCCAAGTGGATTTAATGCATGGAGAAAGCTAAACCTCAGATTACTAGAGCATGAGCACAGTTCAGATCACCTCAGTGAATTTACAATGTGGAAAGAATTTGAAATGTGGGTACAGAAATGAGAGACTCTTGAGAAATGGAAGGCAACCTTAGCCAGAATACTTGATTATGTGCTGCATCTAGCCAGGCAAACCTTAGCCTTACATGGTAATCAGAAGATCTAAGCACAGATGGTAACTGTGGAAATTTCTTAGAAACTTTCATGTTACTTGCGAAATCAGCCTTAAACTGGAGCACTGCGATGGGTAAGGATATTACAATGCTGCAACTATGGCTGGACTCATTAGTGGTGTACAGAAACATATTTTGGATATGAATCCCAAAGCAGTGTTTGTGATATGTAATAATCACTCGCTCAGTCTTGCTGGTGTGCATGCAGGTGGCATTAGGACATAATTTGTGACTTTCTTTGGCACTGTGGAAAAGGTATACACATTCCTCTCAAGCGCCACCCACAGGTGGAATGTTCTTAACGAACATGTACTAATTCACTTAAAGCATTTGTATGACACAAGATAGCGTTCAAAGAATTAAGCTGTACATATATTGGTTCAGTACACTGAGGAAATAGAAGCTTTGGAAGTGTTAAGAGATGGAGCAGAAGAAACCTCTGAAACCAAGGGTGAAGTGTGTTTGCAGAATAACATATCTTTTTTTCCTCATTCTTACATTTTTGGAGCCTAGTAATAACCAAAGTGAATGATGCTCAAATCTACATGAAGCAAGAAGTGTGCACGCGCAGGAGTGGGCCAATGGCCAATTGAACTGCGCAGTGTTTTTGCTTACCTGGCCCCCGGGGAGAAGCAAGCAACCCGGGCCACGTGATCTTTTTGGCGGGAACCAGTGCTACTTAAGGTAGCGCTGGTTTGTAGTCTTCCTCTTTCGATTCTGGCAGAGCTAAGAGACGGAGGATCCCTGGCTAATTGAGAGACTGGTTTGCGGAGGGGCAGCTTTATGCTCCCCTCCACCCCATTTTTCTTTACATTTCAGGCTGGTGCATGAGTAGGGGAGGAATTATTGGTGGTGTTGTGGCTTACTTTGTTGGGAGGTGGTGCACTCCGGGAGTCAGCTGCGGAGCTCTCACTCGCGCGCGCTCGCGCGCGCGTGCACTCTCTCTCTCTCTCTCTCTCATTGTTGAGAGGCCAGCGGGAGCGAGGGGATTGCTTCGCTTGGAAGTTGTTTCCTGCTCTTTTGGCCCCTCCCCTCTCTCTGGTATTGTTGAGGAGCAACGCGTTTTTTCCTGCTGTTTCGGCTGGATACTGAATTAGGCTGGTTAGGTGCTAGAGCAAGGAGCCTCACGTTGGTGGGGCTGAATAAATTGGAGGGGGAAGTTTGCCCTGGGTAGCAGGGGACTAGATTGTGGTAAGGCTTGGTTTGGATTGTGGACGGGGGATAGAATTGAGTGGCTGCATGCCTTTTGAAACCCCCCCCCCCCTGCTCTGTTGGTGTTTTGATCTCTTTATCACACTGGTCTGGGCAGCCAGAAAGAACATTTGGGACGGCTGAGCAGGGTCTGGTAGTTATCAGGCACCAGTTTTGTGGTCCTTCTGGCACAGCCGTATGTTTTAGCTCCCATCCGCCACTTTGTGTATTAGTAAACGTCGGGTGGGCGCGCCGCCGCCAGGGCGGGGGCAGATTTAGTTAATGCCCACCTACCCCTGTTGGTGGTGAATAAAAGGAACAGGCACCGGGAGAGCAATCTCATTTTAATAGCTTCCCTTTCCCCTGTTTAAAAGAAAACACACACAAACACGCACACACAAACCATGTGGTTTACCTTATTTCTTGAGGTTAAGTGGGATGGTTTGTAGCTTTGCAGGCAACAGCAGCAATAGCTCTGTGGGGAAAGGCACCCTGTTTGAGTTCCAGAGGTGGCTGGTTCAAGCCCCCACTAAGGAGCAACTCATTTATAAAAGTTTGTTGTACATGCATATTAACTGCAGGATTCTAGGCATTCCATATATATATTTTAGGGATTTTAGAAAGGGATACACCTTAAGATAGCCTGGACCCAGACTAGAATAAGTAATATAATTAATAATATATATAGCAATACTATTTACAGTTTGCAAGTTGCTAATTGGAATTGCATGTACTGTATAAAGAGAGCTTAAATTCATCATAATAATTGAGGTACCCATTTGGGTGTGTTGTATCGGTAATCACTGGCAATTTTAATTGACAAACGTCATTTTGTATCAGCTGATTATGTAATTCATCATAATACATTGTGGGAGACAAAGTTATTATTATTATTATTATTATTATTATTATTATTATTATTATTATTATTATTATTAGTAGTAGTAGTAGTAGTAGTAGTAGTAGTAGTAGTAGTAGTAGTAGTAGTAGTAGTAGTTGTTGTTGTTGTTGTTGTTGTTGTTGTTGTTGTTGTTTATTGTTCATTGTTCATTGTTCATTATTAATTATTAATTATTAATCATTTCTTTATATTTTCTTGCCATTGGGGTTAACAGTAACAGATATGGCCTCGAAAATTAGGTTATTTAGCATTTACTCTCAACTGTCAATTAATTATATTGATACATAAGGAGCTGCAATTAATCATGGGATTTAATTACGGAATGTTGACTATAATAGAAGTCGACTTAAGGCACCTTGAGCACTCTTGTTAGAGTTGGCCCTAGGTTCTGGTAATGTTTTGGGGGATAGGAGTTGCAGATGGTTCCCCCAGTTTGCGCAAGGCCATGACACATAGGTTAGACAGGGGAAATAAGAGCATCAAGAAGGCCAGACGTAAATCATTAGCACAGTAATTAACAGAGAGTTATTACTCTTGAAGCCTGCCCAGGTCTTGGACTGCGGCTAGGTAGGTAACTCGAAAAGTTGGTATGTAGAGCCGTCTGTAAGTCGAGGATCCACTGTACAAGGGACTAGGAGCATCAAGAAGGCCAAACTTAAATCAGTAGCACAGAGATTAAAGGATAATTTATTTATTTATTTATTTATTTTTGTTAACTCTTGAGCCTGCCCAGGTTTCAGAATATGGCTAGGCGTGATAAGACACTGCAAATGCAACATCAACAGGTCGTATGACGGAGAAACGATCGTCTGCTCCTGTAATGGCTGAACCAGCATTACTATATCGAGAATGGGCATGAGGAGTTCGGATTCGGCACCCTCTACATGGTAGGATTACCAGTAGGACAATGGCGTCTTCATGCACATACACCATTGCACCAGGAGCTAGACATACTTAACTGCATGGCCTTTGGCCACCAGCTCCACATCATGATTCTCTACAAACACATTGCGCACATCTATGAATATGGGGTTGGAATAACATGTATTAGCATATGCCAAGACATTGGTTTCATTGGTTCTTCCTCCTTCTCAGAGAAAGATACCTTGGCATGGCTCTTTGTAGTTGTAAGGAAACTGATTGCTCATGATGTGCTGAAGAGACTTCAGGGCTTGCATGGAGTCTGTACAGGATCAAAGTATGGGCAAGCTTAAATCCACCATTGGCATGGCATTTTACCTCCGACTGTTACAGGGGAAAGGTAGAGAACAAGACAACCACATTGAAGGGTAGGGGGCTGCTCTATTGGGTAGCCACCCCACAAAATCAAGTAGAGACCCAGCCGTTGCACCTACTGATTAATTAAGACTGGCACTAACCATCCCAACAATATGGGGGGGTTTGCATGAAACTAAATGGGCAGAGGTAACCCTAACAAAGGGATCTGGCCATTTAAAGTTGAAATGAAAATTAGGCAGAGGGTGTATAAGAATTCCTGGCACATTGCCTTATATTTCTTTCCTATTGATAAGGAGTAGGGTAACTGCAGCTTTAGGTTAATATGCAGCAAAAATATTGGGGCTACCGTAGAATAAAGGGGGTGGCCTTAGATCTCAATAGATGGGCTGACACTTAAAAGACAGCATCAATCAAAGATTTACAGAACAAATGTAGGGGCTCGGGCAACTGGCAGCTGGATTTCAACATGGGAGTTTTAACTTTGTGTGTTGTCTGGCTACTACAACAAATATATCAGACCACTACCTAATGTATAGGCAGAGGCTGTTTATATCTTTTCAGGTGGCAAGACTCTGGAGTGACGGAGATACATCACTATATCTGGCACAGTTTTGTCTATTGGGCGGCACGTGCTGCATCTTCCCCATTGGGGAATGATTTGGGGGCTTGGTGCCCATACAATTATGTCTTGGAATGGCATGCCTGACATGCATTGGTTACAGCGTGGAAAGCACATCGTGCACATCTATAAATATGAGGTTTGAATAACAGGTATTAGCACATGCCAAGACATTGATTTCATTGGTTCTTTCTCCCGCAGAGAAAAATACCTTGGCATGACTCTTTGCAGGGTTGTAAGGAGAATGATTGCTCATTATATGCGCGTCATATGTGCTGAAGTAGTCTTCAAGGCTTGCATGGAGTATGTAAAGAATCAAAGTATGAATTGCGAGCTTAAATCCACCATTGGCATAGCATTTTACCTCAGACCATTACAGGAGAAAGGTAGAGAACATAACAACCGCATTGAATGCCTGGGGCTTGCTCTATTGGGTAGTCGCCACACAAAATCAAGTAGAGACCCAGCGGTTGTACCTATTGATTAAGACTGGCGCTCAACAAGCTATAAAACGTGCACTGGGACCTTACTTAATGTGTAGGTAGGGGCATGGCTTCTGTCTTTGCAGGTCTACTTGGGTCCAGAAGGCGATGGCGGCTTGATCAGGGGACATAGTTATATTTCATAGGCAGAGTGCTATGCTGCCGCATCCCCATGGGGGAATGCTTTTGGGCTTAGAGCCAGGCACATATAACGAGGAGAGGTCCGGGAGGTAGGCAGTTGATCCAGCTCAGGGTGATGATGGCATTTTGCCACTTACCATCAGATGTACCTGTTGTTCACCCTCAAGGCAATGATTTGCCTAGAATTTCAGGTAAGGCTTTGAACCTGGACATTCTGCCTGACTTAAGTCGTTGAATACCAGGTATCCTGCAAAGTGGACCTTATGGTCCAATTTTATTCCTTGAGTAGCCAGGCGAGGCTGTGTGAGGACAGTTGCTGTTAACAAGGATTGTGCGAGCGTTAAAAAAAAAAAATGAACTGAGGTGTCGGCGGCTGCGGCCTCAGACCCATGTGGTCAACAATTATTCCTCAGCGAGCATTAACGAAAATGGCAGAGGCGTCGGCGGCCGCGGCCTCAGACCAATGTGGTCAACAATTATTACTGGTAGCCTTGCGAGGCTTTGTGAAATCTATGGCTGTTAACAAGGCTCATGCGAGCGTTAACAAAATGGTAGAGGCGTCGGCGGCCACGGCCTCAGACCAATGTGGTCAACAATTATTACTGGTAGCCTTGCGAGGCTTTGTGAAATCTATGGCTGTTAACAAGGCTCATGCGAGCGTTAACAAAATGGTAGAGGCGTCGGCCGCCACGGCCTCAGACCAATGTGGTCAACAATTATTACTGGTAGCCTTGCGAGGCTTTATGAAATATATGGCTGTTAACAAGGCTCATGCGAGCGTTAACAAAATGGTAGAGGCGTCGGCGGCCGCGGCCTCAGACCAATGTGGTCAACAATTATTACTGGTAGCCTTGCGAGGCTTTATGAAATATATGGCTGTTAACAAGGCTCATGCGAGCGTTAACAAAATGGTAGAGGCGTCGGCGGCCGCGGCCTCAGACCAATGTGGTCAACAATTATTACTGGTAGCCTTGCGAGGCTTTATGAAATCTATGGCTGTTAACAAGGCTCATGCGAGCGTTAACAAAATGGTAGAGGCGTCGGCGGCCACGGCCTCAGACCAATGTGGTCAACAATTATTACTGGTAGCCTTGCGAGGCTTTATGAAATATATGGCTGTTAACAAGGCTCATGCGAGCGTTAACAAAATGGTAGAGGCGTCGGCGGCCGCGGCCTCAGACCAATGTGGTCAACAATTATTACTGGTAGCCTTGCAAGGCTTTATGAAATATATGGCTGTTAACAAGGCTCATGCGAGCGTTAACAAAATGGTAGAGGCGTCGGCGGCCACGGCCTCAGAACAGTGTGGTCAACAATTATTTGGGGGGCAATGACTTGCCCAGAGTGCCGGGAAAAGCACTGTTATTAGATATTTTAAGGGACGTGAACAGGCTACACGCATTATATCCCG
The DNA here is from genome assembly GCF_051106095.1 of Pogona vitticeps. Classification (NCBI taxonomy): domain Eukaryota; kingdom Metazoa; phylum Chordata; class Lepidosauria; order Squamata; family Agamidae; genus Pogona; species Pogona vitticeps. The sequence continues at coordinate 70,881,191 of NC_135785.1, forward strand.
CCACGCGAATCTCCCGCCATGCGGATCGTTTAGGCAACGATTATACCACGCTTAAATTGGCGTGGAACACAATACATTGATAAGGTAAACAAGGTCTGTTGTCAGATCAATAAGGAGGTTTGTAGAGGCATCAGCAAATGCGGCCTCGGATCTGTGATTAATCGCAGAATCCAAATATCCAACCTGGAATATTTTCACGATGATAGAGTCCACCTGTCGGATGCAGGTTTGGACATTTTATTGGAGGATATAAGAGGGGGCCTGCTGGTGGTACTTGGTCTGCTTGGTGGGTACATGGGACATAGCTGATGCTAGTCCTCATGCTTTGGCGGGTAGTGCGGGAATAACTAGTTGTCACGGTGTCTCCCTTTTGTAATTATCATAAAGCAAACAGCGCGTCAGTTCTGACGGTTCTGCGGATCGTGCGATTACAGGGCCGAAGGCAGCTGATGCGCTGGACCACTTGCGGACCAAAGGTCATCAAATACGATGGCTAGAGGTCTGGGGTGTTTAATTGAGGCCTTCCAGGTTCCTCCGGTCGTTAGACAGTTGGAACCTGGGGCCTGGGACTCGCCCATTGACTGATATGGAATTATTTGGCGTTATTTCCCCGCACTACCGCAGGCCCCCTCAATTTTGGAATTGGTTTATTTGGTGGCATTTAATTTGGTTTAATAAAGTGTGGCCCATATTTAAATCCAAAGAATGGTTGTCTTGCGTCTTCATTTCGGGGCCTGGGGGAGCAAGTGTGCACGCGCAGGAGTGGGCCAATGGCCAATTGAACTGCGCAGTGTTTTTGCTTACCTGGCCCCCGGGGAGAAGCAAGCAACCCGGGCCACGTGATCTTTTTGGCGGGAACCAGTGCTACTTAAGGTAGCGCTGGTTTGTAGTCTTCCTCTTTCGATTCTGGCACCCACCCGCCCACCCTCTTTCTAGTGTGTCTTTTGGGGTCGCCTGTTGTGGGGCCGGATAGGAATTTTTGACCTCTATCCTGATTGGCATTGGATGGGGGGATTTTTCGCCTATCCCACACTGGAAAAAGGTTGGTTGGCATTTGATGGTGGTTTTTTATAATCGGTCACACTGGCGGGTAGTGCGGGAATAACTAGTTGTCACGGTGTCTCCCTTTTGTAATTATCATAAAGCAAACAGCGCGTCAGTTCTGACGGTTCTGCGGATCGTGCGATTACAGGGCCGAAGGCAGCTGATGCGCTGGACCACTTGCGGACCAAAGGTCATCAAATACGATGGCTAGAGGTCTGGGGTGTTTAATTGAGGCCTTCCAGGTTCCTCCGGTCGTTAGACAGTTGGAACCTGGGGCCTGGGACTCGCCCATTGACTGATATGGAATTATTTGGCGTTATTTCCCCGCACTACCGCAGGCCCCCTCAATTTTGGAATTGGTTTATTTGGTGGCATTTAATTTGGTTTAATAAAGTGTGGCCCATATTTAAATCCAAAGAATGGTTGTCTTGCGTCTTCATTTCGGGGCCTGGGGGAGCAAAGCCTTGTGCTTGATCAATGCGTGCAAAACTTGAAAGCATTGGTTCTATTTTACCAAAATGAGACTATCTGGTGTCAAAAGCAACTGAGAAAACTCTGCAGATGTGCAAAAGGTACAACATTTATACACAGAGAAGAGCTGGAAGATGTAAGAAGATGCCTGGTGAGCAGAGTTGTGATGCTAGCTTAACCTTGATCCAGGAAGCACACAGAAAACAACTGAAAGCAATTCATCATTTTAAGGCATAAATTAAAAAACATACAATACAGACAAACATGCTTCACCAACAATTTGCTTTCCTGAAAATCCAGACATTGTTGGATACTGAAAAAGATGATTTTATCAAAGAGCAAATTCAGTACACATGTGCTAAGTATGCAGAATTGAATGTGGCAGCTATAACTGCTGAAATAAATCCGCCTTCGGCACCATATTGTCTTGAATAAGGAAGTCAATCCTGATGAACAGATTGCTAACTGGACAGCTTTAGGTTTGCTTTGGTGGGTGTACAAGTGGGAAGCTGCAAGAGAGTTTTGAGTAACTTTGTTGTGATATTAAGAATCTTTTTAACTATCACTGTTTCAAATGCCAGTTGTGAAACAAGTTTCTCAAAACTTAAATTAATCAAAACATATCAGAGATTTACAATGAGCCAAGGAAGACTGAGTAACCTAGAAATACTGTCAATTGAGAGAGATTGCAATGTAGGTTCCAATCCTGTTGGAAAATTTGCACAAATTAAAACCAGGCAATTTTAAATAAATTTGAGTATACCAGCATCAAATGCATTTTACTTTAATTACATTAGTACAGTATCTTAAAATACAATGTACATGCTTGGGAGGTAAGAGGTTCCATACTGGACTGGTGGAAGGGACTCAGAGGTGCCACTGGGCAACCCATGTAATCCCAACTCTGCTAAATAATTAGGGCAAGAAATGCATAGGACTTTAAATGTCAGGACAAGGATTTTAAAATGCATCCTTGACTTGATAGGCAGCCAATGCAATGCCCTACAATGCTGGAAAATACAGGAGTAACATAGTAAGTTTAAAATCATACTGCACTATTCTGTACCAGGGTACAGGGCGATGTGAAGAAGACTTCAGCATTCTGGGGGGTGAACTGCATAATCAGTGTTGTATGATTATGTACCAGGGGGCTATTGCTAGTCCTTTGAGAGGAGGATGGGGGAAATACTGGGGCTTCCTGTGTTTAGAATCCCCATTTGCTTCTGGATTCAGAATTGCCACTTGGTTCTCTTCAGAGGATGAGTAATCTTAAAAGGATGGAGCAAGAAGTTATTTCTAAGCACAGACATCTGTAATTCAAAGTGAATCCAGTCAATGCCCTTGTCTCTTGTCCATTTGAAGATCAATTTCTATTCTGGAAGGGGAAAAATGAAAATGGAGAGGGGGAGGGAAATAAATGAAAAATAGTAGTAGCAAAAGCCTTGATTGCCTTGAGTAAATCACTGGGAGAGACAAATAACTAAACAAGAAGACCAGAAACAGATGAAACACATGTTCTTGTGCAATAAACTGTATTCATGAAGGTTGAATTCCAGAGTACAATGCAAAGCAAACACTACAGGAGTGGATACATCTCACTTTTATAGCTGAATTGTATGCACATTAAGTTATGGCTTGTATTATGGTGGCTTTGTGAGAAGTGCTCTTTTAGGCAGTACAGTTCTCCCTTTGAAGAGCTGCCCAGTCCAAATATGCTTTAAAAGTAAATAACTGTAAGGAGAGAGATCAGGGGCCTTCAGCATGACCCTCTGTGGTTGATCCTTGGATAGCAAGACTCAGGTGCCACACAAGTCACCTGCTCACAATCTTCTCCTCTATAATGAACTGTCCTTCTGCTTAAATCATTTTATACGATTTTGCTTCTGTACCTATAAATTGTTGTCATTGTTTGCCATCATGTTGGAACAAACTAATAGCAACCCTAATAGAGTTCTCAAGGTTAGTGAGATATTTAAGCAGTAGTTTTACCAGTTCCACATCCCATATGAGTTTCCATAGCTGAGCCGAGATTTGAACTCACACTCACACCTCCTGAGTCCAAGTTCATCCACTATGCCACATTGAGTATATCCACCTATAAATATGAACACACAAATTCATGTGAGTGAATGTCTTATTTTCTTCTCCTTTTCAGCAATATGTAAGTGATTAACCTATATAATATTATTCAAGCATCAGCTGAAAAATGAACTACATGACAAATAAGGAAGCAAAAGCCAGGGCCACCTGGTGCAAGAGGATTTACTGCCTAAGATGAAATCCAGAACACACATATCTCACTGGGTGAAATGGACTGGTAGTTGACTTGTACTTGGGCAATGGCATCTGGACAATGTCTTCCACTGTTCCTGAGCACCTCAGCCTCCTTTAGAGTACCAGGCAGCCCATGTGACATAGAAAGACTATTCTCCACATAGTGGGCTTGGGGGCTCATGCATATGGCAACAAGGCTGTGGTTCCTGTCCACCCTGTAACATAAGAAGCATGTGTGCTTTCCTGTCTTATGAGTAGCTGGGCCTTGAATGAAGTTGGTGAGTGCCTTACAGACAAACTTCTTAGGCTGAAAAGTCCATCACCCGAAAGGCTGCACTATGACTACAGAGCACCACAACCTATCCTGGAGTTCTATGCCTTTGTACTTCAATGGGGCTCAAGCCTAGGTCTATAAGACTGCAGTCATAAGTGGAATTTTAGCCGGCTGAATGTAATTTACAGTGATGGTATTTGAAAATCACCATTATCTACCTAGTGGTTGAAGGAGAGGGTGGGTTTAAAATTTGGTAAAGAAATACATGTTTCTCTAAAATAAAACTAATGTGCAGTTTTCAAGTAAACCTTGATTAGGATAAATAATGGCTGGGCTTCCTTCCCCAAGCAACTCAGATACTGTTCTGTTGTAGGAAGTGATACATTAATCTCAATATCAGCTGAAGTACTTGAACTGCTATGGCAATTTGATGATCAATTACATCTATGGAAAGTACTTAGTGTGACATTTGTTGAGCTTCCATATTTTATGGTGCATAGTCAGATTGGATAATTCAGAAGCAGTATAAATATTGGTAACTTTATAGTTCAGAGCATTCTTTGTTATAGTTCTGTACTGAGATCTATGTTGGGCACAGATTAAATCTTATTTACTTGCTTACTTGCCTCTCTAAATCATTGTACCTTGAAATGTGTGTTAAATGGTTCATCTTTACCAAAAAATTGAAGTATGTTATTTGGAAATAATACTGCTATTTGGAAAAATCTGAATGGCATCTGCTTTGAACGACATGTGGGGATCCCACTGAAGTTGTCTTTTAAAAGTACGCAAAAAGAGCGGTTGTGGCAGAAATGACCATGCTGTCGTTTTATATGAGAGGAACTGAAAGAAGATCTTGGTCCCAGTTCATGACATCTCCAGCTGAGGTTGGCATCATGGATAGCATGATGAAATGAGCTGCAGTCCTTGAAAGCTGATGCCAAATAAAATGACAAGTCCTTAAGGTGTCACAACTCTGCTGTTTCTGCAGAGTAGAGATGGCCCCTAATAAAGAAATTTACAGTATTTCAGGAGGAAAGGTATAGTTTGGAGAGAAGGGGACTATTCGAATAGGAAAGAGGATGGATTTCTTTTTCACTATCTCCTTCCACAATGTTCTCCCACCTCACTCCCTGGCAATTTGTGTGAAAATGGCAAACGTCATAGGTGTTAGGATGACTTTCAGAAAGCTTTGAATTCTGGGGTAAGACAGTCATGGTGAATGAAATTCTGTTGCCTTAAAGCAACTTGCCATCTCTGTTTCTCATGCTGACAGCACAATCCAATGCATGTTTATTCAGAATAAGTGGATTTAAATACAATTATTCCTGCATAAGCATATATAGGATATATACAGCACTTTATATATTCTTCTTTCATAGTTTTTACATTTTCTATGCTATAGAAATATGTTTTTTTCAGAGAACAGCTAGTTTTTTTTAAAAAGCATCTAGTGGGATAGCCTTCTGTGACTCTCCTCAGGTCCTCATATCATTAGACAAGGTTATTCTTTCTGCCTCTCCCCCCTCACAGACAAATTTGGTGAGCATACAAGAGACAGCTTTCTCAATGGTTCCTCCCAGGCTCTGGAACTCCCTTCTGAGGGGAGGAGAGGCTGCTGCCCTCCCTCCTGTCCTTCTGTCCTGGCGCAGTGGTTAAACCGCTGTACTGCAGCCAAAACTGTGCTCACAACCTGGGGTTCAATCCCAGGTAGCAGCAGCTCAAGGTTGACTCAGCCTTCTATCCTTCCAAGGTTGGTAAAATGAGTACCCAGCTTGCTGGGGGGGGGGCAATGTGTAGCCTGCATAATTAACTTGCAAACCGCCCAGAGAGTGCTTGAAGCACTATGGGGCAGTATATAAGCAGCATGCTTTGCTTTGTTTAGATAGACTTTGGCCACTGATCACCTGATGAGGAAGAGCCTTTTAATCATGGGTACTGTTATTTTATATTATGTCTAACATTGTTTTAATATTGTAATTTAATGGCAGGATCTTGTCACTTTTGCCAGAGTAAATCTCAGAGGTGAATTGCTGCTAGTTGAGGTGTTGGCATAGGCATTTTGTGTCACACACCACTTGTATGACTTGTTATGTGACCCAAATGCCTATGCTGACTTCTTGATTAGTGGCATTTCACAGCTAAAATTTACACCAGTGGTAAATAATAATTTGCAAACTGGCTTTCAGCCATTGTGTTTATAGTTGGATATAGTTTTAAAATGTACATCACAAACAATGAATTGAAATGGAGGACTGTGGGGTATAATTCATTATTGCCCCCCTCCAAACCAATGGAATAAGCAAGAAGCTGTATGCGGTTGTTGGAAGCATCCAGTTTCAAACAATATGAATATGGGTTTTGGCTTCCGTTCAGTAATCCCAATTCAGATTTTGGCTGACATCAGTGGCAACCTATAATCTGAGTAAGGATGGATCTCACCTTGTCTCACTGTGAGGTGTGTTATCACTTCAACCTAGCTCAGACCATGAGTTCTCAGTAGATGGCATGCTAAACTGTGGTTTATATAAGCAAAAAAAAAAAAAAGTGTGCTGCTTATATACCACCCCACAGCACTTAAAGCATTCTCTAGGTGGTTTACAGGTTAATTATGTAGGCTACACATCGCCTCCCCAGCAAGCTGGGTACTCAATTTACTGATCTCAGAAGGATGGAAGGCTGAGTGAACCTTGAGCCGGCCACCTGAGATTGTACCCTGGGGTTACGAGCATAGTTTTGGCTGTAGTAGAGTACTTTAACTGCTGTACCACGAGGCTGTATAAAGTGGAACTGGAAGGTTCTACTCCACTTACATCTGTGGAAGAAACAAAAAGAGCAAGGCTATTGTAGTAAAGTGACTACTCTGTTCTTCTGGGGAGAAAATGTGGAAACGCTGCTTCTTTTAAGCATCATTAATGCTATCATTAAAAAAATCAGCCTCATTACCACTGCAAGGGCCTTGCATATAAAATGTTATTAGTGAACTTATTTTCTCCTGAAATATGAGCTCTACCCGCTGAATGAGCTGGGAAAAAAAGCAGAGAAAGAAATTTATCAGGCTTCACATTCAGCCATCCAAGTATTTCAGGGCTCAGTTCTCTCTCAGCCATCTACCTTACCAGCTATATGAATGTTGGAAATGGTTTTTAAATTTAATTGCCCATGTACAGAATGTGCAGGAGACAAATGCAATCAATGGCAGTGTTGAGATTAGCAGCTCCTTTTTTAAAAAAATAATAGAAGAATCAAATCTAACATGTTTTATTAGGAACAAAATGCACCCTAAGGCATGTTTAAGTATCATAGCAGATGGATAGCTTAAGATTCAATACAGTCAACATAGTGCAGAAAAAAGGAAAATGGAAATATTTAGGATTCCGGCAAGGCCAATTAAGCTTGGAAGGAAAATTATTTTATTGTCACATTTTCACCAAGTCTGCTTCAAAGGCAATGAAATACTGACAGATTAACCACCATTTGCCATTTAAAATAATAATAAAAAAACCATTCAGCCCTTCTAGATGTCATTGTTTAATCAATTGCCCATCATTTACAATGTTCATTTGGCTCAGTTAGTGTGGAACAGGAAGGTTCCTAAATAATGCCCAAGGTAGAATTTGGTGTTTGTTGTCTTTGCATATATGTGGGATTCCTTCCTTCCTCTCCCAAATCCTGACCATATTTTGTGTAAATGAAAGATTCAGCACTATTTAGGTCTTCGGTGACTTGGGATCTAATCACAATTATATTAAGTTTGCGCTCTACTCATAGTGTTATGGTCGCAGTAAACTTCAGGTGGCAAATCCATGGTAAATGAACATAGACTAAGCCTTGAGTATCCCAAAGCCTGGTGCAAACGCCTGAAAGACAGCTGTCCCAAACAGCTTCCTTGTACAGTGGGGTCTCTACTTAAGAACTTAATCCGTATTGGAAGGTGGTTCTCAAGTTGAAAAGTTCTTATGTTGAATCTGCATTTCCCATAGGAATGCATTGAAAACCATTTAATCCGTATCTGCTCTTTTCCGTCCATAGAAACTACAGTGGAACCTCTACTTAAGAACTTAATCCGTTTTGGAATGGTGTTCTTAAGTTGAAACGTTCTTAAGTTGAAGCAAAATTTCCCATAGGAATGGACTGAAAACCAATTAATCTGTTCTGGCTGTTTTTTTGTTATGTAGAGGTGCGTTGGTACATTGAAGCATTAGTTCCCATGGGAACTAATGCAAAGCTGGTTAATACGTACTCTACCTCTAGGGGGAGAATTTTTTTTTAACCTAAGATGACTTAAGGTTAAAAAAAGAGCAGGAAAGTTTTTTTTTCCTGTTCTTATCTTGGATTTCTGTTCTCAAGTAGAAGCAAAATTTAGCAAATGGAGCTGTTCTTAAGTTGGATTGTTCTTAAGTAGAGACGTTCTTAAGTAGAGACCCCACTGTATCTCAAGAGCTTCCACAGAGGACTTTCCAAAAGTTCCATTTTCAGAGGATATGCATTCTATATTTCTGAAATTTTTAAATGGTGGTTGTTAATATTGTTACTTGTTTAATTGTTATCTTACTGTATGTAATGTATATCTGTACTTTAAATTGTGTTTATCATTTTGTTTTAATTGCTTGAGAAAGAAAGAAAGAAAGAAAGAAAGAAAGAAAGAAAGAAAGAAAGAAAGAAAGAAAGAAAGAAAGAAAGGTTCCAAAAAGTAATGCTTCCATTTTCTGACTCACTACTCAGAGATAAAGGCAGGGGGACAGTG